>NW_026623057.1:1445270-1601906 GCF_023065955.2 Ursus arctos
CCCCCTTCCAGGGCAGGACATCATCCTCGCATCACACGAGATCCATGGAAGTGTTCCATCAGGGCCAGATGTTTGCCTCGAGAAGGCTACCCTGGCATCGGACTGCACAGGGCACCAGGGACGAGGGCCAGATGGAGGACGGACAATACCCCGGAGGCCATGGGGCAAGAGCAGAGGCACACGACCTTGAAGATGATGATGAAAAGCAGGAGGTGGCAGCATGGAGCCGGCCCGAAAGTGCCATGGGAGCAGTGCCCACAGCTACACTGACTGGGGGCCTTCTGTGCCAGGAGTGGCTGACTTCAGTGGGCTCCAGACTAGTCCTGACCACAGGTCTAGGAAGTGTGCACCACCCCCGGCCTCCTCTCCCCTTGCAGCTGCTAGGAATCACGGTCACAGACCCTGGTCAGCTTTCATGGAAACCAAGCAGTGGCTCCCCCGCATGCTGCACCTCTGGTGGTGGTCCAGTGCGACCCTCGTGCCTGGCCAGACACTGATGTCTACCTGTCTCCACACAAATCCACAGACAGGAGGGTGTCCCTGAATTCCACAGCACCTGATGAAACAGATCCACGGAACCCAACACCCAGTGGGTCACTCGGGACCTCACCTATGAGGTCATGGAGCTCACCATACCCTATTTCCGTCACTTCCCACAGAAAGCCTGGTTCTGATCCCCCACAATACCATACATCCTGGTTGCTGACCTGGGGTCATGCCATGAACCCACATGGCACCTTTCTTTTAGAGAAGCCTATGCCTACACCTCCTAGAAAATATTTCTAATGAAGTACAAGCCCATCAGGACTACGGTGTGAACGGTAGCACACAGCCTGCATGGTAGTAGTCAGTAATTCTAACAAGGGTTAACCCCACCCCCTGTCTCACAAAACCTTCCTCCGTCCCCACGGAACTCATGGTCTGCCCTCAGAAAACCCTCCAGGAAACAAACCTTTCATCTGAATGCTCTCTTCACCTTCTGCTTCAAATCTTGTCCAACCACAATGATATGAAACTAGAAATCAGTCTCAAGAAAAAAATGGGACAGTCAAAAACAGGTGGAGATTGGGGGGCCTGGGTGGCTCAGTCATTAAGGATCTGCCTTCAGCTCAGGTCGTGATCCCAGGAGCCTGGGATCTAGCCCCGAATCAGGCTCCTTGCTCAGTGGGGAAGCCCGCTTCTCCCTCTCCCACCCCCCTGCTTGCGTTCCCTCTCTCGCTGTCTCACTCTCTGTCAGATACTTAAATAATCTTAAAAAAATATGTGGAGATTTAACAACATGCTACTGAACAACCAACAGTCAAAGAAGAAATCAAAAAAATTTTAGAAATACCTTGACACTGATGAAAAAGACAACCTACAAAAACTTATGGGATGCAGCAAAAGTAGCTCTACGGGGGGGGACGTTCATAGAAATTCAAGTCTTCATCAATCCATGAGAATGCTCTCCAATAAACAACCTGATTTCTGTGGTAAAGAAGTAGAAAAAAAAAAAAACCAACAAAGCCCAAATTAGTAGAAATAAGGAAATAACAAAAAGGAATGCATAAATAAATCCAACAGAGACTAAAAAGACAAAAAAAAAACACAGACACAATGAAAATGAGAGCTGCCTTTTTTTGGAAAGATAAACAAAACTGACAAACTTAGCTAGACTCACCAAGAAAGACAGAGGACTCGAATGCAATCAGGAAAGAAAGATAATGGATTCCTGTCTCATATCAAAATCAAAAGAACTCTTCCACCTTGGACACAACAACTTCTTGCAAGCCACGTCTCTAAAGGCAAAGGAAATAAAAGCAAAAATGAACTATTGGCACTTCATCAAGATAAAAAGTTTCTGCACGGCAAAGCAAACGATCAACAAAACAAAAAGACAACCTATGGAATCGAAGAAGATATCTGCAAATGATATTACAGATAAAGGGCTGGTATCCAAGATCTATAAAGAACTCCTCAAACTCGACACCCAAAAAATGGGCAGAAGACACAAAGAGATACTTGTCCAGAGAAGACATACAAATGGCCAACAGACACATGAAAAAATGCTCCACATCACTTGCCATCAGGCAAATACAAATCAAAACTACAATGAGATACCACCTTACACCAGTTAGAATGGTTAAAATTAACAAGGCAGGGGGCACCTGGGTGGCACAGCGGTTAAGCGTCTGCCTTCGGCTCAGGGCGTGATCCCGGCATTATGAGATGGAGCCCCACATCAGGCTCCTCCGCTATGAGCCTGCTTCTTCCTCTCCCACTCCCCCTGCTTGTGTTCCCTCTCTCGCTGGCTGTCTCTATCTCTGTGGAATAAATAAATAAAATCTTGAAAAGAAATTAACAAGACAGGAAATAAAAAAAAGTCAGAGAGGATGTGGAGAAAGGGGAGCCCTCTAACACTACTCGTGAGAATTCAAGCTGGTACAGCCACTTTTGAAAACAATATGGAGATTCCTCAAGACGTTGAACACAGAGCTATCCTACGACCCACCAATTGCACTACTGGGTATTTACCCCATAGACACAGAGTAATGAAAAGAAGGGGCACCTGTATCCCAATGTTCATAGCAGCAATGTCCCTAATAGCCAAACTGTGGAAGGAGCCAAGATGTCCTTCAGCAGATGAATGGACAAAGAAGATGTGGTTCATCTATACAATGGAATATTACTCAGTCATCAGAAAGGATGAATACCCACCATTTGCACCAACGTGGATGGACCAGGAGGGGATTATGCTAAGTGAAATTAAGTCAAGCAGAGAAAGACAATTATCATATGGTTTCACTCCTATGTGGAATGGAAGGAATAGCATGGAGGACATTAGGAGAAGGAAGGGAAAAGTGAAGGTGGGGAATGAGAGGGGGAGATGAACCATGAGAGACTACTGACACTGGGAAACAAACTGAAGGTTGCAGAAAGGGAGGGGTAGGGGAATGGGTTATCCTGGTGATGGGTATTAAGGAGGGCACGTGTCATAATGAGCACTAGGTGTTATATGCAAACAATGAATCCTGGAACACTACATCAAAAACAAATGAAGTACTGTAGGGTGACTAACATAATTTTAAAAAAAGAGAAAGATATGAAATCCATACAGGAAAACTGTCACTATTTGCAAATGACATGAAATCCCAAAAGATTCCACAAAAAAAAAAAAAAAACTGTTAGAATAAACAAATTCAAGAAAGCTGCAGGATATAAAGTCAATATACAGAGACCTGTTGTCTTTATTTTTTTTCAGATTTTATTTATTTATTTGACAGGAAGAGAAAAAGCACGAGCCGGGGGAGTGTCAGAAAGACGGAGAAGCAGACCCTCGCTAAGCGGGGAGCCCAACACGGGGCTCGATCCCAGAACTCTGGGATCATGACCTGAGCAGAAGGCAGACGCTTCACCTATGGAGCCACCCAGATGACCCAACTTCTTGCATTTCTGTATACTGATGACACACTTTCGCAAAGAGAAATTAAAAAAGCAATGCCATTTACAATTGCATCCAAAAAAAAATCTAGGAATAAAAGTAACCAAGAATGAGAAAGACATAGTACACTCAACACATGGCAGAAAAGAAATGAAAAACATGTGTGTCGAGGGGGGCAGAATGTATGGGTCAAAGATTTGGAAGGCAACACAAACAAATGGAAGCATACGCCATGCTCCTTAACTGGAAGAGTTAATTATGTGAACATGTCCATCGTACCCAAAGCAATCGACAGATGTGATGAAATCCCCATCTGAATTCCAGTGGCATTATTCGAGGAAATAGAAAACAGTCCTCAAACTTGTATGGAATCACAAAAGACCCCAAATACCCAAAGCAACCTGGAGAAAGAAAGGTGCAGTCAACACACTCCTGGATTTCAAGCTAGATTACAAAGCTGTTGTCATCAAAACAGGGTGGTACTGGCAGAAACACAGACACCAGGTCAGTGGAACAGAACAGAAAGCTCAGAAACTTACCCACACGTAGATGATCCTAACTTACGACACAGCAGCAGAAGATATGCCATGAGGGAAGGACTGTCTCCTCAGTGAGCGGTAACAGGCCAACTGGACACTAAATGCAGAAGAATATAACTGGGTCACTTTCTTACACCACACACAAAATTTTTAATGGATGAATGATTTGAACATAAGACCCGAATCCATAAACCTCCAAGAAGACACAGGTACTAAGTCTCTCGACATTGGTTTTGGCAAAGAGTCTTCAGATCGGACACCAAATGCAAAGGCAACAAAAGCAAAAATAAACAAGTGGAACAACATCAAACTGAAATCTTCCACACGGCAAAAGAAACCATCAAAAACTTAAAAGGCCACTGACCCAATAAGAAAAAAATATCTGCGAATCATATGTGTGAGAAGAGGCTAATACCCAAAATGCACACAACACTCATACAAATCAAAACAAAAAAAAAACTGTATAAAAAATGGGGTGAATATGTGAATAGATACTGTCCAAAGATGGCACACAGGTGCCAACAGACAGAAAAAGTTGTTCGACATCACTAATCATCGTCAGGGAAACATCAGTCAAACCCACAATCGGCTATCCCCTCACAACTGTTGGAACAGCAATTGTCCCAGAGACAGACACCAGGTGGGGTCAAGGGTGTGCAGACGAGGAGACACTGTGCGCTGTTGGTGGGAATGGAAATTGGTGCAGCCACTGTGACAAACGGTATGGAGGTTCCTGAAAAAATAAATACAACTACCACATGACCCAGTAATGGCTCTACTGAGTATTGATTTGGAGAACACAAAAATACTGCCTCAAAAAGACAGATGCACTCCCACATTCACTGCAGCATTATTCACAATAACCAGACATGGAAACACAGACCTTGGGGGCCTTATGCCAAGTAACTCAGACACAGAAAGACCAATACCAGATGCTCTCATGTACATTCCACGTGGAATAAACAAATACTGAACGCATAGATACTGAGAGCAGATTGGTAGGTGCCAGATTCGGGGATGGGGTGGTAGAAACGGGTGAAGGTGGTCCAAGTCTCAATGTTTGAGTGAGAAAATCCGACAGTCATGAAATGTTCTGTCCAGCATGGAGACTAAAACTAACCCCGCAGCATGGGGTATAGGTTTCCCTGCTCTTTGAAAGTACAGGGCTTCTGAGAAACCTTGCACAGCAGAAATGGTGTAAAGAAGGAATGACCATTCATTTACACGGAAAAATTAGACAGTGTGCTCAGACTCCAAGATTCCTTCTCTTTGGCTTTTCTTGGGCCTCAGGACACAAGTTTCTAACGGAGGCCCAGCATAAATGAAGATAAAGCACAGCAGAGGCTCACAGACACAATTCAAAGTGCTGGTGGCTGGATGCGGAGAGCGGTTCCCAGCGGAAGGAGCTGGTTGGGGTGCACGCCGCCTCTGTCGTGCTTCTCCCCAAAACAGATGCTGAACGCGATTCTCACTGTTCACCTTTTTTCATAAGAGGGAAATCCTCTTTAGGTCTCTTCCTCTTACTGAAGCTGGGTAATAACGTAGTTCTTTCAAGAAAGCCAAGCGTCTTACTGTGAACGTTTAAAAGCTGGGGGATACTTGTACTTGAGCATTGCTGAGGGAGGAGATGTGAAAGGTTCTCCCAGACACAAACCTCAGCAGATCCACCGGGAAAGGCACCTTCCTCAGCATGCGGAACACGGACTACCTCCTACCCCCAGAAACCCTCTCCTTCCCCTCGATCAGGACAACCCACAACAGCTGGGAGTTACCCCAATTCCTCCGTTCTCCTGCTCCTAATATCTAACTCATCAGCAAATCCTGTGAGCTCCATCTTCAAAATGGACCCAGAATAGGTCTAACCACTCCATCCAAGGCCACCTGTCTGGTCCACAGTGCCTGAGTTCCTGGAAAAGCTTCGTCATTGACCTGCCTTGCCATCTTCAACCCTCTGTCAACTGTTCTCAACACTGTAGCCACGATGGCCTAGTGAAACAGGGTCTCATGGGGTTATAGCCCTGGAATGGCTTTCTGTCGCCCTCTGTCACCTCCCTGAGGTCATGTCCTAAGCTGTCCCCTGTGGCCACAGGGCCTTCTTGCTGCTCCTGGACATATCTGGAATTCTCCTGCCCCAGAGCCTTTGCACATGCTTTCCCTTCTGTTTAGAATGCTCTTGATGTGTTCTCACTCGCCTTCTGAGAAGTCTGAATTGGAGTGACAGGGACAGAAGGTGAGGCTGCGTGTGTTGGGTGAGGCTGGTGGCCCAGAAAAAGGTTTTCTGCCAGCTCTCCACCTGTGCCTCACTTGTCCTCAGCCAGGAACTTGCACACAGCCCTCACCTGTCACAACTCTCACACAGGAGACCCACAGCCACCCCTGGAGCCCACCCTGCCCACACCCTGCTGCAGAATGCATTCAGCTCTCCTCTGGGACCCCTGTCAGCTTTACCCAGACCTGGAACTCCCCCGTCTCCTGCAAAGCTCCCGGATTCCCCCTCTTCTTGCAAAATCACACTGGCGCAAGGCTTTCGTGAGAAAGCTATAATGCTAACTAATGAAAGGTTCACACCTACTTTCCCCTTCTGTTGCCTTTCTCTCCTTCTGTCCTACCTGTGCAAACTGTAACATATCAGTGGAACATGAACATGCTCTGAGATCTGAATCTTTCATTGCAGCTTTCTGAGGACTCCTTATGTGATAAGAAACTAGTGTATCTTACAACAGGGTGTTTTACAACTATCATCTATAGAACAGTACAGCCCAAAGCACTACAATTTTACCTCACTCTTCATGAAGCAGAACACTTTTTCCTTTCTTCTTTTACTTAAATTCCAGTTAGTTCACATGCCATGGAATATTCGCTTCAGGGGTAGGATTTAGTGATTCCTCACCTGCATACAGTACCCAGTGCTCATCACAAGCGCCCTCCTTAATACTCCTCACCCATTTAACTCTTCCCCCCACGCCCCTGTCCTGCAGCAACACTCAGTTTGTTCTCCAAGGTTGAGTCTATTTCCTTGTTTGCCTTTCTCATCACCCCTCAACTCTGTTCATCTGTTTTCTTTCTGAAATTCCACAAGCGTGAGAGCATAGGATATTTGTCTTTCCTCACTAATTTTGCTTAGCTTAATACACTCTAGATCCATCCACATCCTTGCAAATGGTAAGATGTCATTCTTTTTGAAGCTGGGTCATATTCCTATATATACATATACATATACATATACATATATACATATATATACGTATCCCACATCTGCTTTATCCATTCATCAGTGCATGGACTTTGGGATTCTCTCCATAGTTTGGCTACTGTGGACATTGTTGCTATAAACATCATGGTGCATGTACCCCCTTCGAATGTGCATTTTTGTATCTTTTGGGTAAGCACCTAGGAGAGCAATTGCTGGATCATGTGGTTGTTCAATGTTTAACTTTTTGAGGAACCCCCACACTGTTTCCCAGACTGTCTGCACCACTCTGCATTCCCACCAACAGGATGGGAGGGTTCCCCTTTAAGCAGAACATTATCTGCTGGCAATTTCATAAGAGGAAACAAAACCTCTGTGAGATGCACCCAGGGTCAGGCAAGCAGTTGCAGAATTCACCCCAAGGCTCCTGACGCCAAGCCCCTTGAAGCCACCAGCATGCCACTATCCAAAAGAATTCCCAGACTCTCCTTCTGACTCCACCACCAAAGAAACTACAGACAGAATATGGCACCTCAAAATATCGAGATAATAGTAAAACTAGAAAGTCAAGCTCAACTTTTAAACAGGAACAGGCCCATTTGGATAATTTTGAATTTTCCCTCCACCCTAATTTTAACTCTTCTGATGAATAAACTAATCAATGATGAAACATCACCTTTGTCAAATGACATCATCCAAGTCTGTATCAGATGAAAAAAAGCCATCTAACTCCAGATGCTGGCCACTCAACCATATCTTAGGCCCAATTGAATAAACATTGTTAGATGAAGGAACAAATTAGATGTTACAAACAGGCACAGAGTGAATCTCACCTTCCCTTTCTAATAAAAGAGGGTTCCTACGAAACAGATAGTCAAAATACATTTGTAAGCAATAAATGGACAGAGAAATTGTGATCCCCTGCAAAGTTCTACCTGCAGGGAAACTAAGTAATTCTTGCACCAAACCCAGAATGCTGACAGCTACTTCAATTTTACTTTGTGGCTCAACTAAAGAGAAAAGAGAAAAGCCCAGGAGGTTTTGGGATAATGAGAGGTTTTACCTCCAGTCCTGACATAGATAGGACATTATGCCAAAATAGCTGTGTTTTCTCTGAACACTGGCGTCCTGTGACAAGCTGCCTCCCTGACTCAGATGCTGACGTTCAAAACCTCGGGTCTCATGGAGCCAGAGCAGAGAAGTGCTGTCAGCTGGGGAGAAGAAGGCACCTCTGACCTAAAGCCTGCACACCTGCTTCGGTTTCTGGACGAAGGGGCAACACATACTTGTTGTTTAGCAGTAATTATCTTCATTCTCAATAGACCAATGACCTTGCCTTTTCTGGAAAGCAGACTTACTCTTCTAAAGAAACCCTCAATTCGTCTATTCCCAATGCAACTAGAGTGGGGTCTGGTTTACGCCCGCCTCCAGGCCCCCACCTGGAGGATTTTCCTGCATGATTCTAACAGCCAATTACCACTAACTCGGGGGCACACGGGGCATAATGCTGAAGTTGGGGGATGGCTCTGGGGCTTGCTACTGCCACACCTGTGCCTGGGGGACCAGGGCACACCCTGCTGAACTCGGGGTACTGCTCAAGATGCATCACCTGCACTGTGTCAGAGAACCGGGGGACACCCCACTGAAGGTGGGGATTCTGTAAGGTCCTTACCCGCACTCTTCCCGGGGAACAGGGGGAACCCTGAAATTCTGCAACCCATCCCACAAAAGCTCAGGTGAGTGGGCGCCCTGGAGTTCACGGGTATGGGGAATAAGGCCAGTTGAGGACATGGGGCGGAAGAGACTTTAAAGGGAAAAAGAAAACTCACCTGAGTCCCCACAATGAACCCTCTCCACGTGCCCTTCCAGAACCCTGCCTCCCACCTGGGGCGCACCCTACCCCCCGACCCCCACCCCGGGGCATGCTGCTCACTCACCAGCCCGGACCTCCGCAGGGCAACTCTCTCTCTCCCAGTGCCCCTTCTTCTGCCCCAGGTCTGCAACCCGCTGCAACTCTGGGACCGCCCACAGAGACGTAGCTCCACCCCCAAGCGGTGATTGGTCGGGGAGGGTGGTGCCCTAGCCCCTTGGATGCCGGGCAACCCGCCCTCAAGCCCCTGGAACCCTGAAAGTGCAGGGGGTCCAAGAGGCGCCTCCTCTACTCAACACCCAGCACAGGCATGGGTGGGGTCGTGGGCCGGGCTCCCCCCACACACCTGGCCCCTTCCAGGGACCCCCTCTAGCTGCAGACCACCCTCAGCGTCCTGCCCCTTCCCTTTCTGCACCAGCCCTCCCTGCTGGGGTGTGCCTGGTTCTGGGCAAGGTCAGTGGCTCTCAGACCCTCCAAGGCTTGGGCTTTAGGACATGCAATGATTTCATGCATTTTCAGTATGTACATGTCAGTATGACTTTAATCTTATGGGAGCCAAAGAGGTTCTTTATTTTTTCTTATCTTCATGTTGGCATTTTTGGTTATTGTTTTCTTCTCGAAACAGATGTACAACATGTGCTTGGGGCAGAAATAGGACCCATGCTTTGAGGTTTTGCCCAGTCATTTTGAGCCGGGTAAAATGTTAAAGGATAGCTTCCCTGGGAGCCCAGGATCAGGGCCCACAGATGATATAAGATAAACATTACTTTTATCATTATAATTGCTCCTAAATGGAGGAATTTGAGACAAAAGCACCTTTCACAAGAGTACCAAGAAATCAAAATGATGCCCACAGAAGGCTACCTGCTCCGTGGTCGGCACAGGTAACAGAAGTGTTCACAGTCTCTGGACTCCTGCCCTTCTCCTGCCCAAATCTCTGAAGCACACAGACCACTTAAAATCAGAATTGTAGAACTGCTAGACACCTTAGAGATGTCTGGCACCATTCCCTTGGACTGCAGTATAAAACACAGTAGCTCGTTGTCACAAACTAATTTCAACATGAAGTGCCCCCTGGATGCACTAAGTTCTTTCTCTGAAATGTTGACTAATGTAAGTCACAGTCATACCAGTTAAACACTACGATGCCTGGGAAGTCATCGTCGGTAAGGGAATATTTTAGCCATGTTTATAAGCATTGGCTCACTTTGTAGAAGAGGCTGAGCTGAGTGTCTTTAAATACTATTTCAGGTTCAAGAGAGGAGTTAAGATGGCGGAGGAGTAGGGGACCCCTTTTTCACAGGTCCCCTGAGTCGAGCTGGATAGGTACCAGACCAGCCTAAACAACCACGGAATCAGCCTGAGACGCAGGAAGATACATCTGGATCTCTACAAATGAACATCTCCAGCGCTGAGTATTGAGGTACGAAGCGGGGAGCCGTGAAACCGGGCACAGATATCGGAAGATAAACGGAAGGGGGAGGGAGCCGCCGCGTTCGGGCGCCGGGAAGCGGCAGCCACCTGCACGGGGGGGAGCGGGCGGACTCACAGAGGGCACCCGCGAGAGAGAGGACTGAGACCGGTGAGCCGGGAGCGCGCGCCACCAGGCATCTCGCGGAACCCGGGCGGGAATCCCGTGTGCTCACGGGATCCAGACTGAGACCGGGAGCTCCCGGAGCGCATGCGGGGCAGCTGGCAGCTGGCAGGCTACCTGCACGGGGGAGCGGGCGGACTTACGGTCGGCACCCGCGAAACAGCAGACTGAGACCCTGAACCAGGTGCGCACGCCACCAGGCTTCTCACGGAATTCCTGAATCCCGGTGTGCTCACGGGATCCAGACTGAGACCAGGAGCTTCTGGAGCGCGCGCAGGGCGGCTGGCGGTTGGCGGGCCACCTGCACGGGGGAGCGGGAGGACTCGCTGTCGGCACCCACGAAACAGCAGACTGAGACCCTGAACCGGGTGCGCGCGCCACCAGGCTTCTCACGGAACTCCGGAATCCTGGTGTGCTCACGGGATCCAGACTGAGACCGGGAGATCCGGGAGCGCGCGGGGGCGGCTGGCGGCTGGCGGCATTGGAAACACAAAGGACAGAGACACGCCTGCCCTGGAAGTGAGGGCAGGGACGCCGGGTGTGGGGCGCACATCCCGGGACGCTACAGGGTTGAGCAGCACCAACAGTAACGGAGTTAAAGTGGCCAGAACATCGGCGGAGAATGGGCCGCAATCCCTCTGTTCTGTGACAATGCAGCCTCTGCTGCTCTGACTCTCAGAAGAGGCACAGCAGACCGCCAGAGAAAGCCGCCAGGGAACAAAAGCCTGGAAATACCGGCTCACAGCGTGCCCACCCCCATCCCCGCTCGCAGGGGACACGGAAACTCTACCCAAACAGGGTTGCCTGAGTATGGGCCTGGCAAAATACAAACTCTTAACAATAGAGAACAAACGGATGGTTACCAGAGAGGAGGAGGTGCATAGAGGGATGAGTGAAATAGATGAAGCGGATTAAGAGGACACTTTTCTTGATGACCACTGAGTAATATATAGAATTACTGAATCACCCTCTTGTACACCTGAAACGAATGTAACACTGTATGTTAGCTCTACTGGAATTACAATAAATTTTTTAAAAAGATTTTTCTTTCAGGAACCTCTTTGAAAAAGCTTTTCCTCTGCAATGTGCATAAGCCCTACTTGGGAGGATTCACTCTACAATAATTATTCACTCTATGCCTCGAATTCAGATTTCACTGAGTTCTTACTGTGGATCCCAGCCCACGGGAGCCATGGTCCTTTTCTGTCCAGGCTCAGCACCTATGCCTTCAAGATTGGAAGTAGAGACACATGTCACTTCACAGTCCAGAAAGCTATTATTGTTTCTGTTTCAGTGTGAGAGAGTCACAGACTTTGGGACAGGTTTCAGAGCAGGTTTATTATGGATCCTGGATCTCTACTTCAATGTTCATTACCTGGATCCATTTGGCTAATAGGTTCCCTGTGGATGGGCTTGCTTCCAAGCACATACATGGAAGATGCAAAGGTGGGTGGGCTTGGTGTGGGACAGGAAGAAGACCAAAAACAGACAAGGGTCTGACCCCTCCCCTGATCCAGCAACTGCTATGGGAGAGGGTTCGGGAGGTAGAATCCATGCGAAACTCCAAGGTCACCAGCTGAACACAGGAGGCACAGGTCAAGGGATCTGGAGATGCAGGGGTTGAAGGCTACTCTGAGCTACCTCTGGGAGGAAAGGAGGGAAGGAATGAGAAGGAGACACTGCCTGCCCCTGGCCTATGCCAGCTGCCCACCGCTCCGACACGCATCCGTCTACACAGCTGACACACAGCCTGGGCTCAGGATGGGCTGGCTCGGGTCCCTCAATCCTCAGTGGGACAGCTGGCCCCAGGGCTCAGAGACAGGCTGAGGGAGATGAGAGGGAAAGCTGCCCCACCCAGGTCATCCCCTCCTTGAGCAGACAGCCCTTCAGAATTGCTAAAAAAAAAAAAACCCACTAACGGCGTTGAAAGACATGCCATGGATGAACTAAGGCATAGAGATATGTAAAATAACATTCACTTTTAAGTTCAGAGCTGTCATCTCAGGAAGTGGGGAGAGCTTCCCTGAAGAAGACTGAGGGGAGGGCAGGCCATGCTGAAAAGGGAGACATGGCTCTCCTGATTGGGGACCTGCAGCCCCCTTCCAGGGCAGGACATCATCCTCGCATCACACGAGATCCATGGAAGTGTTCCATCAGGGCCAGATGTTTGCCTCGAGAAGGCTACCCTGGCATCGGACTGCACAGGGCACCAGGGACGAGGGCCAGATGGAGGACGGACAATACCCCGGAGGCCATGGGGCAAGAGCAGAGGCACACGACCTTGAAGATGATGATGAAAAGCAGGAGGTGGCAGCATGGAGCCGGCCCGAAAGTGCCATGGGAGCAGTGCCCACAGCTACACTGACTGGGGGCCTTCTGTGCCAGGAGTGGCTGACTTCAGTGGGCTCCAGACTAGTCCTGACCACAGGTCTAGGAAGTGTGCACCACCCCCGGCCTCCTCTCCCCTTGCAGCTGCTAGGAATCACGGTCACAGACCCTGGTCAGCTTTCATGGAAACCAAGCAGTGGCTCCCCCGCATGCTGCACCTCTGGTGGTGGTCCAGTGCGACCCTCGTGCCTGGCCAGACACTGATGTCTACCTGTCTCCACACAAATCCACAGACAGGAGGGTGTCCCTGAATTCCACAGCACCTGATGAAACAGATCCACGGAACCCAACACCCAGTGGGTCACTCGGGACCTCACCTATGAGGTCATGGAGCTCACCATACCCTATTTCCGTCACTTCCCACAGAAAGCCTGGTTCTGATCCCCCACAATACCATACATCCTGGTTGCTGACCTGGGGTCATGCCATGAACCCACATGGCACCTTTCTTTTAGAGAAGCCTATGCCTACACCTCCTAGAAAATATTTCTAATGAAGTACAAGCCCATCAGGACTACGGTGTGAACGGTAGCACACAGCCTGCATGGTAGTAGTCAGTAATTCTAACAAGGGTTAACCCCACCCCCTGTCTCACAAAACCTTCCTCCGTCCCCACGGAACTCATGGTCTGCCCTCAGAAAACCCTCCAGGAAACAAACCTTTCATCTGAATGCTCTCTTCACCTTCTGCTTCAAATCTTGTCCAACCACAATGATATGAAACTAGAAATCAGTCTCAAGAAAAAAATGGGACAGTCAAAAACAGGTGGAGATTGGGGGGCCTGGGTGGCTCAGTCATTAAGGATCTGCCTTCAGCTCAGGTCGTGATCCCAGGAGCCTGGGATCTAGCCCCGAATCAGGCTCCTTGCTCAATGGGAAGCCCGCTTCTCCCTCTCCCACCCCCCTGCTTGCGTTCCCTCTCTCGCTGTCTCACTCTCTGTCAGATACTTAAATAATCTTAAAAAAATATGTGGAGATTTAACAACATGCTACTGAACAACCAACAGTCAAAGAAGAAATCAAAAAAATTTTTAGAAATACCTTGACACTGATGAAAAAGACAACCTACAAAAACTTATGGGATGCAGCAAAAGTAGCTCTACGGGGGGGACGTTCATAGAAATTCAAGTCTTCATCAATCCATGAGAATGCTCTCCAATAAACAACCTGATTTCTGTGGTAAAGAAGTAGAAAAAAAAAAAACCAACAAAGCCCAAATTAGTAGAAATAAGGAAATAACAAAAAGGAATGCATAAATAAATCCAACAGAGACTAAAAAGACAAAAAAAAAACACAGACACAATGAAAATGAGAGCTGCCTTTTTTGGAAAGATAAACAAAACTGACAAACTTAGCTAGACTCACCAAGAAAGACAGAGGACTCGAATGCAATCAGGAAAGAAAGATAATGGATTCCTGTCTCATATCAAAATCAAAAGAACTCTTCCACCTTGGACACAACAACTTCTTGCAAGCCACGTCTCTAAAGGCAAAGGAAATAAAAGCAAAAATGAACTATTGGCACTTCATCAAGATAAAAAGTTTCTGCACGGCAAAGCAAACGATCAACAAAACAAAAAGACAACCTATGGAATCGAAGAAGATATCTGCAAATGATATTACAGATAAAGGGCTGGTATCCAAGATCTATAAAGAACTCCTCAAACTCGACACCCAAAAAATGGGCAGAAGACACAAAGAGATACTTGTCCAGAGAAGACATACAAATGGCCAACAGACACATGAAAAAATGCTCCACATCACTTGCCATCAGGCAAATACAAATCAAAACTACAATGAGATACCACCTTACACCAGTTAGAATGGTTAAAATTAACAAGGCAGGGGGCACCTGGGTGGCACAGCGGTTAAGCGTCTGCCTTCGGCTCAGGGCGTGATCCCGGCATTATGAGATGGAGCCCCACATCAGGCTCCTCCGCTATGAGCCTGCTTCTTCCTCTCCCACTCCCCCTGCTTGTGTTCCCTCTCTCGCTGGCTGTCTCTATCTCTGTGGAATAAATAAATAAAATCTTGAAAAGAAATTAACAAGACAGGAAATAAAAAAAAGTCAGAGAGGATGTGGAGAAAGGGGAGCCCTCTAACACTACTCGTGAGAATTCAAGCTGGTACAGCCACTTTTGAAAACAATATGGAGATTCCTCAAGACGTTGAACACAGAGCTATCCTACGACCCACCAATTGCACTACTGGGTATTTACCCCATAGACACAGAGTAATGAAAAGAAGGGGCACCTGTATCCCAATGTTCATAGCAGCAATGTCCCTAATAGCCAAACTGTGGAAGGAGCCAAGATGTCCTTCAGCAGATGAATGGACAAAGAAGATGTGGTTCATCTATACAATGGAATATTACTCAGTCATCAGAAAGGATGAATACCCACCATTTGCACCAACGTGGATGGACCAGGAGGGGATTATGCTAAGTGAAATTAAGTCAAGCAGAGAAAGACAATTATCATATGGTTTCACTCCTATGTGGAATGGAAGGAATAGCATGGAGGACATTAGGAGAAGGAAGGGAAAAGTGAAGGTGGGGAATGAGAGGGGGAGATGAACCATGAGAGACTACTGACACTGGGAAACAAACTGAAGGTTGCAGAAAGGGAGGGGTAGGGGAATGGGTTATCCTGGTGATGGGTATTAAGGAGGGCACGTGTCATAATGAGCACTAGGTGTTATATGCAAACAATGAATCCTGGAACACTACATCAAAAACAAATGAAGTACTGTAGGGTGACTAACATAATTTTAAAAAAAGAGAAAGATATGAAATCCATACAGGAAAACTGTCACTATTTGCAAATGACATGAAATCCCAAAAGATTCCACAAAAAAAAAAAAAAAAAAACTGTTAGAATAAACAAATTCAAGAAAGCTGCAGGATATAAAGTCAATATACAGAGACCTGTTGTCTTTATTTTTTTTCAGATTTTATTTATTTATTTGACAGGAAGAGAAAAAGCACGAGCCGGGGGAGTGTCAGAAAGACGGAGAAGCAGACCCTCGCTAAGCGGGGAGCCCAACACGGGGCTCGATCCCAGAACTCTGGGATCATGACCTGAGCAGAAGGCAGACGCTTCACCTATGGAGCCACCCAGATGACCCAACTTCTTGCATTTCTGTATACTGATGACACACTTTCGCAAAGAGAAATTAAAAAAGCAATGCCATTTACAATTGCATCAAAAAAAAAATCTAGGAATAAAAGTAACCAAGAATGAGAAAGACATAGTACACTCAACACATGGCAGAAAAGAAATGAAAAACATGTGTGTCGAGGGGGGCAGAATGTATGGGTCAAAGATTTGGAAGGCAACACAAACAAATGGAAGCATACGCCATGCTCCTTAACTGGAAGAGTTAATTATGTGAACATGTCCATCGTACCCAAAGCAATCGACAGATGTGATGAAATCCCCATCTGAATTCCAGTGGCATTATTCGAGGAAATAGAAAACAGTCCTCAAACTTGTATGGAATCACAAAAGACCCCAAATACCCAAAGCAACCTGGAGAAAGAAAGGTGCAGTCAACACACTCCTGGATTTCAAGCTAGATTACAAAGCTGTTGTCATCAAAACAGGGTGGTACTGGCAGAAACACAGACACCAGGTCAGTGGAACAGAACAGAAAGCTCAGAAACTTACCCACACGTAGATGATCCTAACTTACGACACAGCAGCAGAAGATATGCCATGAGGGAAGGACTGTCTCCTCAGTGAGCGGTAACAGGCAAACTGGACACTAAATGCAGAAGAATATAACTGGGTCACTTTCTTACACCACACACAAAATTTTTAATGGATGAATGATTTGAACATAAGACCCGAATCCATAAACCTCCAAGAAGACACAGGTACTAAGTCTCTCGACATTGGTTTTGGCAAAGAGTCTTCAGATCGGACACCAAATGCAAAGGCAACAAAAGCAAAAATAAACAAGTGGAACAACATCAAACTGAAATCTTCCACACGGCAAAAGAAACCATCAAAAACTTAAAAGGCCACTGACCCAATAAGAAAAAAATATCTGCGAATCATATGTGTGAGAAGAGGCTAATACCCAAAATGCACACAACACTCATACAAATCAAAACAAAAAAAAAACTGTATAAAAAATGGGGTGAATATGTGAATAGATACTGTCCAAAGATGGCACACAGGTGCCAACAGACAGAAAAAGTTGTTCGACATCACTAATCATCGTCAGGGAAACATCAGTCAAACCCACAATCGGCTATCCCCTCACAACTGTTGGAACAGCAATTGTCCCAGAGACAGACACCAGGTGGGGTCAAGGGTGTGCAGACGAGGAGACACTGTGCGCTGTTGGTGGGAATGGAAATTGGTGCAGCCACTGTGACAAACGGTATGGAGGTTCCTGAAAAAATAAATACAACTACCACATGACCCAGTAATGGCTCTACTGAGTATTGATTTGGAGAACACAAAAATACTGCCTCAAAAAGACAGATGCACTCCCACATTCACTGCAGCATTATTCACAATAACCAGACATGGAAACACAGACCTTGGGGGCCTTATGCCAAGTAACTCAGACACAGAAAGACCAATACCAGATGCTCTCATGTACATTCCACGTGGAATAAACAAATACTGAACGCATAGATACTGAGAGCAGATTGGTAGGTGCCAGATTCGGGGATGGGGTGGTAGAAACGGGTGAAGGTGGTCCAAGTCTCAATGTTTGAGTGAGAAAATCCGACAGTCATGAAATGTTCTGTCCAGCATGGAGACTAAAACTAACCCCGCAGCATGGGGTATAGGTTTCCCTGCTCTTTGAAAGTACAGGGCTTCTGAGAAACCTTGCACAGCAGAAATGGTGTAAAGAAGGAATGACCATTCATTTACACGGAAAAATTAGACAGTGTGCTCAGACTCCAAGATTCCTTCTCTTTGGCTTTTCTTGGGCCTCAGGACACAAGTTTCTAACGGAGGCCCAGCATAAATGAAGATAAAGCACAGCAGAGGCTCACAGACACAATTCAAAGTGCTGGTGGCTGGATGCGGAGAGCGGTTCCCAGCGGAAGGAGCTGGTTGGGGTGCACGCCGCCTCTGTCGTGCTTCTCCCCAAAACAGATGCTGAACGCGATTCTCACTGTTCACCTTTTTTCATAAGAGGGAAATCCTCTTTAGGTCTCTTCCTCTTACTGAAGCTGGGTAATAACGTAGTTCTTTCAAGAAAGCCAAGCGTCTTACTGTGAACGTTTAAAAGCTGGGGGATACTTGTACTTGAGCATTGCTGAGGGAGGAGATGTGAAAGGTTCTCCCAGACACAAACCTCAGCAGATCCACCGGGAAAGGCACCTTCCTCAGCATGCGGAACACGGACTACCTCCTACCCCCAGAAACCCTCTCCTTCCCCTCGATCAGGACAACCCACAACAGCTGGGAGTTACCCCAATTCCTCCGTTCTCCTGCTCCTAATATCTAACTCATCAGCAAATCCTGTGAGCTCCATCTTCAAAATGGACCCAGAATAGGTCTAACCACTCCATCCAAGGCCACCTGTCTGGTCCACAGTGCCTGAGTTCCTGGAAAAGCTTCGTCATTGACCTGCCTTGCCATCTTCAACCCTCTGTCAACTGTTCTCAACACTGTAGCCACGATGGCCTAGTGAAACAGGGTCTCATGGGGTTATAGCCCTGGAATGGCTTTCTGTCGCCCTCTGTCACCTCCCTGAGGTCATGTCCTAAGCTGTCCCCTGTGGCCACAGGGCCTTCTTGCTGCTCCTGGACATATCTGGAATTCTCCTGCCCCAGAGCCTTTGCACATGCTTTCCCTTCTGTTTAGAATGCTCTTGATGTGTTCTCACTCGCCTTCTGAGAAGTCTGAATTGGAGTGACAGGGACAGAAGGTGAGGCTGCGTGTGTTGGGTGAGGCTGGTGGCCCAGAAAAAGGTTTTCTGCCAGCTCTCCACCTGTGCCTCACTTGTCCTCAGCCAGGAACTTGCACACAGCCCTCACCTGTCACAACTCTCACACAGGAGACCCACAGCCACCCCTGGAGCCCACCCTGCCCACACCCTGCTGCAGAATGCATTCAGCTCTCCTCTGGGACCCCTGTCAGCTTTACCCAGACCTGGAACTCCCCCGTCTCCTGCAAAGCTCCCGGATTCCCCCTCTTCTTGCAAAATCACACTGGCGCAAGGCTTTCGTGAGAAAGCTATAATGCTAACTAATGAAAGGTTCACACCTACTTTCCCCTTCTGTTGCCTTTCTCTCCTTCTGTCCTACCTGTGCAAACTGTAACATATCAGTGGAACATGAACATGCTCTGAGATCTGAATCTTTCATTGCAGCTTTCTGAGGACTCCTTATGTGATAAGAAACTAGTGTATCTTACAACAGGGTGTTTTACAACTATCATCTATAGAACAGTACAGCCCAAAGCACTACAATTTTACCTCACTCTTCATGAAGCAGAACACTTTTTCCTTTCTTCTTTTACTTAAATTCCAGTTAGTTCACATGCCATGGAATATTCGCTTCAGGGGTAGGATTTAGTGATTCCTCACCTGCATACAGTACCCAGTGCTCATCACAAGCGCCCTCCTTAATACTCCTCACCCATTTAACTCTTCCCCCCACGCCCCTGTCCTGCAGCAACACTCAGTTTGTTCTCCAAGGTTGAGTCTATTTCCTTGTTTGCCTTTCTCATCACCCCTCAACTCTGTTCATCTGTTTTCTTTCTGAAATTCCACAAGCGTGAGAGCATAGGATATTTGTCTTTCCTCACTAATTTTGCTTAGCTTAATACACTCTAGATCCATCCACATCCTTGCAAATGGTAAGATGTCATTCTTTTTGAAGCTGGGTCATATTCCTATATATACATATACATATACATATACATATACATATACATATACATATATACATATATATACGTATCCCACATCTGCTTTATCCATTCATCAGTGCATGGACTTTGGGATTCTCTCCATAGTTTGGCTACTGTGGACATTGTTGCTATAAACATCATGGTGCATGTACCCCCTTCGAATGTGCATTTTTGTATCTTTTGGGTAAGCACCTAGGAGAGCAATTGCTGGATCATGTGGTTGTTCAATGTTTAACTTTTTGAGGAACCCCCACACTGTTTCCCAGACTGTCTGCACCACTCTGCATTCCCACCAACAGGATGGGAGGGTTCCCCTTTAAGCAGAACATTATCTGCTGGCAATTTCATAAGAGGAAACAAAACCTCTGTGAGATGCACCCAGGGTCAGGCAAGCAGTTGCAGAATTCACCCCAAGGCTCCTGACGCCAAGCCCCTTGAAGCCACCAGCATGCCACTATCCAAAAGAATTCCCAGACTCTCCTTCTGACTCCACCACCAAAGAAACTACAGACAGAATATGGCACCTCAAAATATCGAGATAATAGTAAAACTAGAAAGTCAAGCTCAACTTTTAAACAGGAACAGGCCCATTTGGATAATTTTGAATTTTCCCTCCACCCTAATTTTAACTCTTCTGATGAATAAACTAATCAATGATGAAACATCACCTTTGTCAAATGACATCATCCAAGTCTGTATCAGATGAAAAAAAGCCATCTAACTCCAGATGCTGGCCACTCAACCATATCTTAGGCCCAATTGAATAAACATTGTTAGATGAAGGAACAAATTAGATGTTACAAACAGGCACAGAGTGAATCTCACCTTCCCTTTCTAATAAAAGAGGGTTCCTACGAAACAGATAGTCAAAATACATTTGTAAGCAATAAATGGACAGAGAAATTGTGATCCCCTGCAAAGTTCTACCTGCAGGGAAACTAAGTAATTCTTGCACCAAACCCAGAATGCTGACAGCTACTTCAATTTTACTTTGTGGCTCAACTAAAGAGAAAAGAGAAAAGCCCAGGAGGTTTTGGGATAATGAGAGGTTTTACCTCCAGTCCTGACATAGATAGGACATTATGCCAAAATAGCTGTGTTTTCTCTGAACACTGGCGTCCTGTGACAAGCTGCCTCCCTGACTCAGATGCTGACGTTCAAAACCTCGGGTCTCATGGAGCCAGAGCAGAGAAGTGCTGTCAGCTGGGGAGAAGAAGGCACCTCTGACCTAAAGCCTGCACACCTGCTTCGGTTTCTGGACGAAGGGGCAACACATACTTGTTGTTTAGCAGTAATTATCTTCATTCTCAATAGACCAATGACCTTGCCTTTTCTGGAAAGCAGACTTACTCTTCTAAAGAAACCCTCAATTCGTCTATTCCCAATGCAACTAGAGTGGGGTCTGGTTTACGCCCGCCTCCAGGCCCCCACCTGGAGGATTTTCCTGCATGATTCTAACAGCCAATTACCACTAACTCGGGGGCACACGGGGCATAATGCTGAAGTTGGGGGATGGCTCTGGGGCTTGCTACTGCCACACCTGTGCCTGGGGGACCAGGGCACACCCTGCTGAACTCGGGGTACTGCTCAAGATGCATCACCTGCACTGTGTCAGAGAACCGGGGGACACCCCACTGAAGGTGGGGATTCTGTAAGGTCCTTACCCGCACTCTTCCCGGGGAACAGGGGGAACCCTGAAATTCTGCAACCCATCCCACAAAAGCTCAGGTGAGTGGGCGCCCTGGAGTTCACGGGTATGGGGAATAAGGCCAGTTGAGGACATGGGGCGGAAGAGACTTTAAAGGGAAAAAGAAAACTCACCTGAGTCCCCACAATGAACCCTCTCCACGTGCCCTTCCAGAACCCTGCCTCCCACCTGGGGCGCACCCTACCCCCCGACCCCCACCCCGGGGCATGCTGCTCACTCACCAGCCCGGACCTCCGCAGGGCAACTCTCTCTCTCCCAGTGCCCCTTCTTCTGCCCCAGGTCTGCAACCCGCTGCAACTCTGGGACCGCCCACAGAGACGTAGCTCCACCCCCAAGCGGTGATTGGTCGGGGAGGGTGGTGCCCTAGCCCCTTGGATGCCGGGCAACCCGCCCTCAAGCCCCTGGAACCCTGAAAGTGCAGGGGGTCCAAGAGGCGCCTCCTCTACTCAACACCCAGCACAGGCATGGGTGGGGTCGTGGGCCGGGCTCCCCCCACACACCTGGCCCCTTCCAGGGACCCCCTCTAGCTGCAGACCACCCTCAGCGTCCTGCCCCTTCCCTTTCTGCACCAGCCCTCCCTGCTGGGGTGTGCCTGGTTCTGGGCAAGGTCAGTGGCTCTCAGACCCTCCAAGGCTTGGGCTTTAGGACATGCAATGATTTCATGCATTTTCAGTATGTACATGTCAGTATGACTTTAATCTTATGGGAGCCAAAGAGGTTCTTTATTTTTTCTTATCTTCATGTTGGCATTTTTGGTTATTGTTTTCTTCTCGAAACAGATGTACAACATGTGCTTGGGGCAGAAATAGGACCCATGCTTTGAGGTTTTGCCCAGTCATTTTGAGCCGGGTAAAATGTTAAAGGATAGCTTCCCTGGGAGCCCAGGATCAGGGCCCACAGATGATATAAGATAAACATTACTTTTATCATTATAATTGCTCCTAAATGGAGGAATTTGAGACAAAAGCACCTTTCACAAGAGTACCAAGAAATCAAAATGATGCCCACAGAAGGCTACCTGCTCCGTGGTCGGCACAGGTAACAGAAGTGTTCACAGTCTCTGGACTCCTGCCCTTCTCCTGCCCAAATCTCTGAAGCACACAGACCACTTAA
The DNA here is from genome assembly GCF_023065955.2 of Ursus arctos. Classification (NCBI taxonomy): domain Eukaryota; kingdom Metazoa; phylum Chordata; class Mammalia; order Carnivora; family Ursidae; genus Ursus; species Ursus arctos. The sequence goes on from NW_026623057.1 coordinate 1,467,977, forward strand.
AATCAGAATTGTAGAACTGCTAGACACCTTAGAGATGTCTGGCACCATTCCCTTGGACTGCAGTATAAAACACAGTAGCTCGTTGTCACAAACTAATTTCAACATGAAGTGCCCCCTGGATGCACTAAGTTCTTTCTCTGAAATGTTGACTAATGTAAGTCACAGTCATACCAGTTAAACACTACGATGCCTGGGAAGTCATCGTCGGTAAGGGAATATTTTAGCCATGTTTATAAGCATTGGCTCACTTTGTAGAAGAGGCTGAGCTGAGTGTCTTTAAATACTATTTCAGGTTCAAGAGAGGAGTTAAGATGGCGGAGGAGTAGGGGACCCCTTTTTCACAGGTCCCCTGAGTCGAGCTGGATAGGTACCAGACCAGCCTAAACAACCACGGAATCAGCCTGAGACGCAGGAAGATACATCTGGATCTCTACAAATGAACATCTCCAGCGCTGAGTATTGAGGTACGAAGCGGGGAGCCGTGAAACCGGGCACAGATATCGGAAGATAAACGGAAGGGGGAGGGAGCCGCCGCGTTCGGGCGCCGGGAAGCGGCAGCCACCTGCACGGGGGGGAGCGGGCGGACTCACAGAGGGCACCCGCGAGAGAGAGGACTGAGACCGGTGAGCCGGGAGCGCGCGCCACCAGGCATCTCGCGGAACCCGGGCGGGAATCCCGTGTGCTCACGGGATCCAGACTGAGACCGGGAGCTCCCGGAGCGCATGCGGGGCAGCTGGCAGCTGGCAGGCTACCTGCACGGGGGAGCGGGCGGACTTACGGTCGGCACCCGCGAAACAGCAGACTGAGACCCTGAACCAGGTGCGCACGCCACCAGGCTTCTCACGGAATTCCTGAATCCCGGTGTGCTCACGGGATCCAGACTGAGACCAGGAGCTTCTGGAGCGCGCGCAGGGCGGCTGGCGGTTGGCGGGCCACCTGCACGGGGGAGCGGGAGGACTCGCTGTCGGCACCCACGAAACAGCAGACTGAGACCCTGAACCGGGTGCGCGCGCCACCAGGCTTCTCACGGAACTCCGGAATCCTGGTGTGCTCACGGGATCCAGACTGAGACCGGGAGATCCGGGAGCGCGCGGGGGCGGCTGGCGGCTGGCGGCATTGGAAACACAAAGGACAGAGACACGCCTGCCCTGGAAGTGAGGGCAGGGACGCCGGGTGTGGGGCGCACATCCCGGGACGCTACAGGGTTGAGCAGCACCAACAGTAACGGAGTTAAAGTGGCCAGAACATCGGCGGAGAATGGGCCGCAATCCCTCTGTTCTGTGACAATGCAGCCTCTGCTGCTCTGACTCTCAGAAGAGGCACAGCAGACCGCCAGAGAAAGCCGCCAGGGAACAAAAGCCTGGAAATACCGGCTCACAGCGTGCCCACCCCCATCCCCGCTCGCAGGGGACACGGAAACTCTACCCAAACAGGGTTGCCTGAGTATGGGCCTGGCAAAATACAAACTCTTAACAATAGAGAACAAACGGATGGTTACCAGAGAGGAGGAGGTGCATAGAGGGATGAGTGAAATAGATGAAGCGGATTAAGAGGACACTTTTCTTGATGACCACTGAGTAATATATAGAATTACTGAATCACTCTCTTGTACACCTGAAACGAATGTAACACTGTATGTTAGCTCTACTGGAATTACAATAAATTTTTTAAAAAGATTTTTCTTTCAGGAACCTCTTTGAAAAAGCTTTTCCTCTGCAATGTGCATAAGCCCTACTTGGGAGGATTCACTCTACAATAATTATTCACTCTATGCCTCGAATTCAGATTTCACTGAGTTCTTACTGTGGATCCCAGCCCACGGGAGCCATGGTCCTTTTCTGTCCAGGCTCAGCACCTATGCCTTCAAGATTGGAAGTAGAGACACATGTCACTTCACAGTCCAGAAAGCTATTATTGTTTCTGTTTCAGTGTGAGAGAGTCACAGACTTTGGGACAGGTTTCAGAGCAGGTTTATTATGGATCCTGGATCTCTACTTCAATGTTCATTACCTGGATCCATTTGGCTAATAGGTTCCCTGTGGATGGGCTTGCTTCCAAGCACATACATGGAAGATGCAAAGGTGGGTGGGCTTGGTGTGGGACAGGAAGAAGACCAAAAACAGACAAGGGTCTGACCCCTCCCCTGATCCAGCAACTGCTATGGGAGAGGGTTCGGGAGGTAGAATCCATGCGAAACTCCAAGGTCACCAGCTGAACACAGGAGGCACAGGTCAAGGGATCTGGAGATGCAGGGGTTGAAGGCTACTCTGAGCTACCTCTGGGAGGAAAGGAGGGAAGGAATGAGAAGGAGACACTGCCTGCCCCTGGCCTATGCCAGCTGCCCACCGCTCCGACACGCATCCGTCTACACAGCTGACACACAGCCTGGGCTCAGGATGGGCTGGCTCGGGTCCCTCAATCCTCAGTGGGACAGCTGGCCCCAGGGCTCAGAGACAGGCTGAGGGAGATGAGAGGGAAAGCTGCCCCACCCAGGTCATCCCCTCCTTGAGCAGACAGCCCTTCAGAATTGCTAAAAAAAAAAACCCACTAACGGCGTTGAAAGACATGCCATGGATGAACTAAGGCATAGAGATATGTAAAATAACATTCACTTTTAAGTTCAGAGCTGTCATCTCAGGAAGTGGGGAGAGCTTCCCTGAAGAAGACTGAGGGGAGGGCAGGCCATGCTGAAAAGGGAGACATGGCTCTCCTGATTGGGGACCTGCAGCCCCCTTCCAGGGCAGGACATCATCCTCGCATCACACGAGATCCATGGAAGTGTTCCATCAGGGCCAGATGTTTGCCTCGAGAAGGCTACCCTGGCATCGGACTGCACAGGGCACCAGGGACGAGGGCCAGATGGAGGACGGACAATACCCCGGAGGCCATGGGGCAAGAGCAGAGGCACACGACCTTGAAGATGATGATGAAAAGCAGGAGGTGGCAGCATGGAGCCGGCCCGAAAGTGCCATGGGAGCAGTGCCCACAGCTACACTGACTGGGGGCCTTCTGTGCCAGGAGTGGCTGACTTCAGTGGGCTCCAGACTAGTCCTGACCACAAGTCTAGGAAGTGTGCACCACCCCCGGCCTCCTCTCCCCTTGCAGCTGCTAGGAATCACGGTCACAGACCCTGGTCAGCTTTCATGGAAACCAAGCAGTGGCTCCCCCGCATGCTGCACCTCTGGTGGTGGTCCAGTGCGACCCTCGTGCCTGGCCAGACACTGATGTCTACCTGTCTCCACACAAATCCACAGACAGGAGGGTGTCCCTGAATTCCACAGCACCTGATGAAACAGATCCACGGAACCCAACACCCAGTGGGTCACTCGGGACCTCACCTATGAGGTCATGGAGCTCACCATACCCTATTTCCGTCACTTCCCACAGAAAGCCTGGTTCTGATCCCCCACAATACCATACATCCTGGTTGCTGACCTGGGGTCATGCCATGAACCCACATGGCACCTTTCTTTTAGAGAAGCCTATGCCTACACCTCCTAGAAAATATTTCTAATGAAGTACAAGCCCATCAGGACTACGGTGTGAACGGTAGCACACAGCCTGCATGGTAGTAGTCAGTAATTCTAACAAGGGTTAACCCCACCCCCTGTCTCACAAAACCTTCCTCCGTCCCCACGGAACTCATGGTCTGCCCTCAGAAAACCCTCCAGGAAACAAACCTTTCATCTGAATGCTCTCTTCACCTTCTGCTTCAAATCTTGTCCAACCACAATGATATGAAACTAGAAATCAGTCTCAAGAAAAAAATGGGACAGTCAAAAACAGGTGGAGATTGGGGGGCCTGGGTGGCTCAGTCATTAAGGATCTGCCTTCAGCTCAGGTCGTGATCCCAGGAGCCTGGGATCTAGCCCCGAATCAGGCTCCTTGCTCAGTGGGAAGCCCGCTTCTCCCTCTCCCACCCCCCTGCTTGCGTTCCCTCTCTCGCTGTCTCACTCTCTGTCAGATACTTAAATAATCTTAAAAAAATATGTGGAGATTTAACAACATGCTACTGAACAACCAACAGTCAAAGAAGAAATCAAAAAAATTTTTAGAAATACCTTGACACTGATGAAAAAGACAACCTACAAAAACTTATGGGATGCAGCAAAAGTAGCTCTACGGGGGGGACGTTCATAGAAATTCAAGTCTTCATCAATCCATGAGAATGCTCTCCAATAAACAACCTGATTTCTGTGGTAAAGAAGTAGAAAAAAAAAAAACCAACAAAGCCCAAATTAGTAGAAATAAGGAAATAACAAAAAGGAATGCATAAATAAATCCAACAGAGACTAAAAAGACAAAAAAAAAAAAAAAAACAATGAAAATAAGAGCTGCCTTCTTTGGAAAGATAAAATTGACAAACTTAGCTAGACGCACCAAGAAAGACAGAGGATTCGAATACAATCAGGAAAGAAAGATAATGGATTCCTGTCTCATATCAAAATCAAAAGAACTCTTCCACCTTGGACACAACAACTTCTTGCAAGCCACGTCTCTAAAGGCAAAGGAAATAAAAGCAAAAATGAACTATTGGCACTTCATCAAGATAAAAAGTTTCTGCACGGCAAAGCAAACGATCAACAAAACAAAAAGACAACCTATGGAATCGAAGAAGATATCTGCAAATGATATTACAGATAAAGGGCTGGTATCCAAGATCTATAAAGAACTCCTCAAACTCGACACCCAAAAAATGGGCAGAAGACACAAAGAGATACTTGTCCAGAGAAGACATACAAATGGCCAACAGACACATGAAAAAATGCTCCACATCACTTGCCATCAGGCAAATACAAATCAAAACTACAATGAGATACCACCTTACACCAGTTAGAATGGTTAAAATTAACAAGGCAGGGGGCACCTGGGTGGCACAGCGGTTAAGCGTCTGCCTTCGGCTCAGGGCGTGATCCCGGCATTATGAGATGGAGCCCCACATCAGGCTCCTCCGCTATGAGCCTGCTTCTTCCTCTCCCACTCCCCCTGCTTGTGTTCCCTCTCTCGCTGGCTGTCTCTATCTCTGTGGAATAAATAAATAAAATCTTGAAAAGAAATTAACAAGACAGGAAATAAAAAAAAGTCAGAGAGGATGTGGAGAAAGGGGAGCCCTCTAACACTACTCGTGAGAATTCAAGCTGGTACAGCCACTTTTGAAAACAATATGGAGATTCCTCAAGACGTTGAACACAGAGCTATCCTACGACCCACCAATTGCACTACTGGGTATTTACCCCATAGACACAGAGTAATGAAAAGAAGGGGCACCTGTATCCCAATGTTCATAGCAGCAATGTCCCTAATAGCCAAACTGTGGAAGGAGCCAAGATGTCCTTCAGCAGATGAATGGACAAAGAAGATGTGGTTCATCTATACAATGGAATATTACTCAGTCATCAGAAAGGATGAATACCCACCATTTGCACCAACGTGGATGGACCAGGAGGGGATTATGCTAAGTGAAATTAAGTCAAGCAGAGAAAGACAATTATCATATGGTTTCACTCCTATGTGGAATGGAAGGAATAGCATGGAGGACATTAGGAGAAGGAAGGGAAAAGTGAAGGTGGGGAATGAGAGGGGGAGATGAACCATGAGAGACTACTGACACTGGGAAACAAACTGAAGGTTGCAGAAAGGGAGGGGTAGGGGAATGGGTTATCCTGGTGATGGGTATTAAGGAGGGCACGTGTCATAATGAGCACTAGGTGTTATATGCAAACAATGAATCCTGGAACACTACATCAAAAACAAATGAAGTACTGTAGGGTGACTAACATAATTTTAAAAAAAGAGAAAGATATGAAATCCATACAGGAAAACTGTCACTATTTGCAAATGACATGAAATCCCAAAAGATTCCACAAAAAAAAAAAAAAACTGTTAGAATAAACAAATTCAAGAAAGCTGCAGGATATAAAGTCAATATACAGAGACCTGTTGTCTTTATTTTTTTTCAGATTTTATTTATTTATTTGACAGGAAGAGAAAAAGCACGAGCCGGGGGAGTGTCAGAAAGACGGAGAAGCAGACCCTCGCTAAGCGGGGAGCCCAACACGGGGCTCGATCCCAGAACTCTGGGATCATGACCTGAGCAGAAGGCAGACGCTTCACCTATGGAGCCACCCAGATGACCCAACTTCTTGCATTTCTGTATACTGATGACACACTTTCGCAAAGAGAAATTAAAAAAGCAATGCCATTTACAATTGCATCAAAAAAAAAATCTAGGAATAAAAGTAACCAAGAATGAGAAAGACATAGTACACTCAACACATGGCAGAAAAGAAATGAAAAACATGTGTGTCGAGGGGGGCAGAATGTATGGGTCAAAGATTTGGAAGGCAACACAAACAAATGGAAGCATACGCCATGCTCCTTAACTGGAAGAGTTAATTATGTGAACATGTCCATCGTACCCAAAGCAATCGACAGATGTGATGAAATCCCCATCTGAATTCCAGTGGCATTATTCGAGGAAATAGAAAACAGTCCTCAAACTTGTATGGAATCACAAAAGACCCCAAATACCCAAAGCAACCTGGAGAAAGAAAGGTGCAGTCAACACACTCCTGGATTTCAAGCTAGATTACAAAGCTGTTGTCATCAAAACAGGGTGGTACTGGCAGAAACACAGACACCAGGTCAGTGGAACAGAACAGAAAGCTCAGAAACTTACCCACACGTAGATGATCCTAACTTACGACACAGCAGCAGAAGATATGCCATGAGGGAAGGACTGTCTCCTCAGTGAGCGGTAACAGGCAAACTGGACACTAAATGCAGAAGAATATAACTGGGTCACTTTCTTACACCACACACAAAATTTTTAATGGATGAATGATTTGAACATAAGACCCGAATCCATAAACCTCCAAGAAGACACAGGTACTAAGTCTCTCGACATTGGTTTTGGCAAAGAGTCTTCAGATCGGACACCAAATGCAAAGGCAACAAAAGCAAAAATAAACAAGTGGAACAACATCAAACTGAAATCTTCCACACGGCAAAAGAAACCATCAAAAACTTAAAAGGCCACTGACCCAATAAGAAAAAAATATCTGCGAATCATATGTGTGAGAAGAGGCTAATACCCAAAATGCACACAACACTCATACAAATCAAAACAAAAAAAAAACTGTATAAAAAATGGGGTGAATATGTGAATAGATACTGTCCAAAGATGGCACACAGGTGCCAACAGACAGAAAAAGTTGTTCGACATCACTAATCATCGTCAGGGAAACATCAGTCAAACCCACAATCGGCTATCCCCTCACAACTGTTGGAACAGCAATTGTCCCAGAGACAGACACCAGGTGGGGTCAAGGGTGTGCAGACGAGGAGACACTGTGCGCTGTTGGTGGGAATGGAAATTGGTGCAGCCACTGTGACAAACGGTATGGAGGTTCCTGAAAAAATAAATACAACTACCACATGACCCAGTAATGGCTCTACTGAGTATTGATTTGGAGAACACAAAAATACTGCCTCAAAAAGACAGATGCACTCCCACATTCACTGCAGCATTATTCACAATAACCAGACATGGAAACACAGACCTTGGGGGCCTTATGCCAAGTAACTCAGACACAGAAAGACCAATACCAGATGCTCTCATGTACATTCCACGTGGAATAAACAAATACTGAACGCATAGATACTGAGAGCAGATTGGTAGGTGCCAGATTCGGGGATGGGGTGGTAGAAACGGGTGAAGGTGGTCCAAGTCTCAATGTTTGAGTGAGAAAATCCGACAGTCATGAAATGTTCTGTCCAGCATGGAGACTAAAACTAACCCCGCAGCATGGGGTATAGGTTTCCCTGCTCTTTGAAAGTACAGGGCTTCTGAGAAACCTTGCACAGCAGAAATGGTGTAAAGAAGGAATGACCATTCATTTACACGGAAAAATTAGACAGTGTGCTCAGACTCCAAGATTCCTTCTCTTTGGCTTTTCTTGGGCCTCAGGACACAAGTTTCTAACGGAGGCCCAGCATAAATGAAGATAAAGCACAGCAGAGGCTCACAGACACAATTCAAAGTGCTGGTGGCTGGATGCGGAGAGCGGTTCCCAGCGGAAGGAGCTGGTTGGGGTGCACGCCGCCTCTGTCGTGCTTCTCCCCAAAACAGATGCTGAACGCGATTCTCACTGTTCACCTTTTTTCATAAGAGGGAAATCCTCTTTAGGTCTCTTCCTCTTACTGAAGCTGGGTAATAACGTAGTTCTTTCAAGAAAGCCAAGCGTCTTACTGTGAACGTTTAAAAGCTGGGGGATACTTGTACTTGAGCATTGCTGAGGGAGGAGATGTGAAAGGTTCTCCCAGACACAAACCTCAGCAGATCCACCGGGAAAGGCACCTTCCTCAGCATGCGGAACACGGACTACCTCCTACCCCCAGAAACCCTCTCCTTCCCCTCGATCAGGACAACCCACAACAGCTGGGAGTTACCCCAATTCCTCCGTTCTCCTGCTCCTAATATCTAACTCATCAGCAAATCCTGTGAGCTCCATCTTCAAAATGGACCCAGAATAGGTCTAACCACTCCATCCAAGGCCACCTGTCTGGTCCACAGTGCCTGAGTTCCTGGAAAAGCTTCGTCATTGACCTGCCTTGCCATCTTCAACCCTCTGTCAACTGTTCTCAACACTGTAGCCACGATGGCCTAGTGAAACAGGGTCTCATGGGGTTATAGCCCTGGAATGGCTTTCTGTCGCCCTCTGTCACCTCCCTGAGGTCATGTCCTAAGCTGTCCCCTGTGGCCACAGGGCCTTCTTGCTGCTCCTGGACATATCTGGAATTCTCCTGCCCCAGAGCCTTTGCACATGCTTTCCCTTCTGTTTAGAATGCTCTTGATGTGTTCTCACTCGCCTTCTGAGAAGTCTGAATTGGAGTGACAGGGACAGAAGGTGAGGCTGCGTGTGTTGGGTGAGGCTGGTGGCCCAGAAAAAGGTTTTCTGCCAGCTCTCCACCTGTGCCTCACTTGTCCTCAGCCAGGAACTTGCACACAGCCCTCACCTGTCACAACTCTCACACAGGAGACCCACAGCCACCCCTGGAGCCCACCCTGCCCACACCCTGCTGCAGAATGCATTCAGCTCTCCTCTGGGACCCCTGTCAGCTTTACCCAGACCTGGAACTCCCCCGTCTCCTGCAAAGCTCCCGGATTCCCCCTCTTCTTGCAAAATCACACTGGCGCAAGGCTTTCGTGAGAAAGCTATAATGCTAACTAATGAAAGGTTCACACCTACTTTCCCCTTCTGTTGCCTTTCTCTCCTTCTGTCCTACCTGTGCAAACTGTAACATATCAGTGGAACATGAACATGCTCTGAGATCTGAATCTTTCATTGCAGCTTTCTGAGGACTCCTTATGTGATAAGAAACTAGTGTATCTTACAACAGGGTGTTTTACAACTATCATCTATAGAACAGTACAGCCCAAAGCACTACAATTTTACCTCACTCTTCATGAAGCAGAACACTTTTTCCTTTCTTCTTTTACTTAAATTCCAGTTAGTTCACATGCCATGGAATATTCGCTTCAGGGGTAGGATTTAGTGATTCCTCACCTGCATACAGTACCCAGTGCTCATCACAAGCGCCCTCCTTAATACTCCTCACCCATTTAACTCTTCCCCCCACGCCCCTGTCCTGCAGCAACACTCAGTTTGTTCTCCAAGGTTGAGTCTATTTCCTTGTTTGCCTTTCTCATCACCCCTCAACTCTGTTCATCTGTTTTCTTTCTGAAATTCCACAAGCGTGAGAGCATAGGATATTTGTCTTTCCTCACTAATTTTGCTTAGCTTAATACACTCTAGATCCATCCACATCCTTGCAAATGGTAAGATTTCATTCTTTTTGAAGCTGGGTCATATTCCTATATATATATATATATATATATATACGTATATATATATATACGTATATATATATATATACATATATATATATATAGACATATACACACATATACATATACATATACATATACATATACATATACATATATACATATATATACGTATCCCACATCTGCTTTATCCATTCATCAGTGCATGGACTTTGGGATTCTCTCCATAGTTTGGCTACTGTGGACATTGTTGCTATAAACATCATGGTGCATGTACCCCCTTCGAATGTGCATTTTTGTATCTTTTGGGTAAGCACCTAGGAGAGCAATTGCTGGATCATGTGGTTGTTCAATGTTTAACTTTTTGAGGAACCCCCACACTGTTTCCCAGACTGTCTGCACCACTCTGCATTCCCACCAACAGGATGGGAGGGTTCCCCTTTAAGCAGAACATTATCTGCTGGCAATTTCATAAGAGGAAACAAAACCTCTGTGAGATGCACCCAGGGTCAGGCAAGCAGTTGCAGAATTCACCCCAAGGCTCCTGACGCCAAGCCCCTTGAAGCCACCAGCATGCCACTATCCAAAAGAATTCCCAGACTCTCCTTCTGACTCCACCACCAAAGAAACTACAGACAGAATATGGCACCTCAAAATATCGAGATAATAGTAAAACTAGAAAGTCAAGCTCAACTTTTAAACAGGAACAGGCCCATTTGGATAATTTTGAATTTTCCCTCCACCCTAATTTTAACTCTTCTGATGAATAAACTAATCAATGATGAAACATCACCTTTGTCAAATGACATCATCCAAGTCTGTATCAGATGAAAAAAAGCCATCTAACTCCAGATGCTGGCCACTCAACCATATCTTAGGCCCAATTGAATAAACATTGTTAGATGAAGGAACAAATTAGATGTTACAAACAGGCACAGAGTGAATCTCACCTTCCCTTTCTAATAAAAGAGGGTTCCTACGAAACAGATAGTCAAAATACATTTGTAAGCAATAAATGGACAGAGAAATTGTGATCCCCTGCAAAGTTCTACCTGCAGGGAAACTAAGTAATTCTTGCACCAAACCCAGAATGCTGACAGCTACTTCAATTTTACTTTGTGGCTCAACTAAAGAGAAAAGAGAAAAGCCCAGGAGGTTTTGGGATAATGAGAGGTTTTACCTCCAGTCCTGACATAGATAGGACATTATGCCAAAATAGCTGTGTTTTCTCTGAACACTGGCGTCCTGTGACAAGCTGCCTCCCTGACTCAGATGCTGACGTTCAAAACCTCGGGTCTCATGGAGCCAGAGCAGAGAAGTGCTGTCAGCTGGGGAGAAGAAGGCACCTCTGACCTAAAGCCTGCACACCTGCTTCGGTTTCTGGACGAAGGGGCAACACATACTTGTTGTTTAGCAGTAATTATCTTCATTCTCAATAGACCAATGACCTTGCCTTTTCTGGAAAGCAGACTTACTCTTCTAAAGAAACCCTCAATTCGTCTATTCCCAATGCAACTAGAGTGGGGTCTGGTTTACGCCCGCCTCCAGGCCCCCACCTGGAGGATTTTCCTGCATGATTCTAACAGCCAATTACCACTAACTCAGGGGCACACGGGGCATAATGCTGAAGTTGGGGGATGGCTCTGGGGCTTGCTACTGCCACACCTGTGCCTGGGGGACCAGGGCACACCCTGCTGAACTCGGGGTACTGCTCAAGATGCATCACCTGCACTGTGTCAGAGAACCGGGGGACACCCCACTGAAGGTGGGGATTCTGTGAGGTCCTTACCCGCACTCTTCCCGGGGAACAGGGGGAACCCTGAAATTCTGCAACCCATCCCACAAAAGCTCAGGTGAGTGGGCGCCCTGGAGTTCACGGGTATGGGGAATAAGGCCAGTTGAGGACATGGGGCGGAAGAGACTTTAAAGGGAAAAAGAAAACTCACCTGAGTCCCCACAATGAACCCTCTCCACGTGCCCTTCCAGAACCCTGCCTCCCACCTGGGGCGCACCCTACCCCGCGACCCCCACCCCGGGGCATGCTGCTCACTCACCAGCCCGGACCTCCGCAGGGCAACTCTCTCTCTCCCAGTGCCCCTTCTTCTGCCCCAGGTCTGCAACCCGCTGCAACTCTGGGACCGCCCACAGAGACGTAGCTCCACCCCCAAGCGGTGATTGGTCGGGGAGGGTGGTGCCCTAGCCCCTTGGATGCCGGGCAACCCGCCCTCAAGCCCCTGGAACCCTGAAAGTGCAGGGGGTCCAAGAGGCGCCTCCTCTACTCAACACCCAGCACAGGCATGGGTGGGGTCGTGGGCCGGGCTCCCCCCACACACCTGGCCCCTTCCAGGGACCCCCTCTAGCTGCAGACCACCCTCAGCGTCCTGCCCCTTCCCTTTCTGCACCAGCCCTCCCTGCTGGGGTGTGCCTGGTTCTGGGCAAGGTCAGTGGCTCTCAGACCCTCCAAGGCTTGGGCTTTAGGACATGCAATGATTTCATGCATTTTCAGTATGTACATGTCAGTATGACTTTAATCTTATGGGAGCCAAAGAGGTTCTTTATTTTTTCTTATCTTCATGTTGGCATTTTTGGTTATTGTTTTCTTCTCGAAACAGATGTACAACATGTGCTTGGGGCAGAAATAGGACCCATGCTTTGAGGTTTTGCCCAGTCATTTTGAGCCGGGTAAAATGTTAAAGGATAGCTTCCCTGGGAGCCCAGGATCAGGGCCCACAGATGATATAAGATAAACATTACTTTTATCATTATAATTGCTCCTAAATGGAGGAATTTGAGACAAAAGCACCTTTCACAAGAGTACCAAGAAATCAAAATGATGCCCACAGAAGGCTACCTGCTCCGTGGTCGGCACAGGTAACAGAAGTGTTCACAGTCTCTGGACTCCTGCCCTTCTCCTGCCCAAATCTCTGAAGCACACAGACCACTTAAAATCAGAATTGTAGAACTGCTAGACACCTTAGAGATGTCTGGCACCATTCCCTTGGACTGCAGTATAAAACACAGTAGCTCGTTGTCACAAACTAATTTCAACATGAAGTGCCCCCTGGATGCACTAAGTTCTTTCTCTGAAATGTTGACTAATGTAAGTCACAGTCATACCAGTTAAACACTACGATGCCTGGGAAGTCATCGTCGGTAAGGGAATATTTTAGCCATGTTTATAAGCATTGGCTCACTTTGTAGAAGAGGCTGAGCTGAGTGTCTTTAAATACTATTTCAGGTTCAAGAGAGGAGTTAAGATGGCGGAGGAGTAGGGGACCCCTTTTTCACAGGTCCCCTGAGTCGAGCTGGATAGGTACCAGACCAGCCTAAACAACCACGGAATCAGCCTGAGACGCAGGAAGATACATCTGGATCTCTACAAATGAACATCTCCAGCGCTGAGTATTGAGGTACGAAGCGGGGAGCCGTGAAACCGGGCACAGATATCGGAAGATAAACGGAAGGGGGAGGGAGCCGCCGCGTTCGGGCGCCGGGAAGCGGCAGCCACCTGCACGGGGGGGAGCGGGCGGACTCACAGAGGGCACCCGAGAGAGAGAGGACTGAGACCGGTGAGCCGGGAGCGCGCGCCACCAGGCATCTCGCGGAACCCGGGCGGGAATCCCGTGTGCTCACGGGATCCAGACTGAGACCGGGAGCTCCCGGAGCGCATGCGGGGCAGCTGGCAGCTGGCAGGCTACCTGCACGGGGGAGCGGGCGGACTTACGGTCGGCACCCGCGAAACAGCAGACTGAGACCCTGAACCAGGTGCGCACGCCACCAGGCTTCTCACGGAATTCCTGAATCCCGGTGTGCTCACGGGATCCAGACTGAGACCAGGAGCTTCTGGAGCGCGCGCAGGGCGGCTGGCGGTTGGCGGGCCACCTGCACGGGGGAGCGGGAGGACTCGCTGTCGGCACCCACGAAACAGCAGACTGAGACCCTGAACCGGGTGCGCGCGCCACCAGGCTTCTCACGGAACTCCGGAATCCTGGTGTGCTCACGGGATCCAGACTGAGACCGGGAGATCCGGGAGCGCGCGGGGGCGGCTGGCGGCTGGCGGCATTGGAAACACAAAGGACAGAGACACGCCTGCCCTGGAAGTGAGGGCAGGGACGCCGGGTGTGGGGCGCACATCCCGGGACGCTACAGGGTTGAGCAGCACCAACAGTAACGGAGTTAAAGTGGCCAGAACATCGGCGGAGAATGGGCCGCAATCCCTCTGTTCTGTGACAATGCAGCCTCTGCTGCTCTGACTCTCAGAAGAGGCACAGCAGACCGCCAGAGAAAGCCGCCAGGGAACAAAAGCCTGGAAATACCGGCTCACAGCGTGCCCACCCCCATCCCCGCTCGCAGGGGACACGGAAACTCTACCCAAACAGGGTTGCCTGAGTATGGGCCTGGCAAAATACAAACTCTTAACAATAGAGAACAAACGGATGGTTACCAGAGAGGAGGAGGTGCATAGAGGGATGAGTGAAATAGATGAAGCGGATTAAGAGGACACTTTTCTTGATGACCACTGAGTAATATATAGAATTACTGAATCACTCTCTTGTACACCTGAAACGAATGTAACACTGTATGTTAGCTCTACTGGAATTACAATAAATTTTTTAAAAAGATTTTTCTTTCAGGAACCTCTTTGAAAAAGCTTTTCCTCTGCAATGTGCATAAGCCCTACTTGGGAGGATTCACTCTACAATAATTATTCACTCTATGCCTCGAATTCAGATTTCACTGAGTTCTTACTGTGGATCCCAGCCCACGGGAGCCATGGTCCTTTTCTGTCCAGGCTCAGCACCTATGCCTTCAAGATTGGAAGTAGAGACACGTGTCACTTCACAGTCCAGAAAGCTATTATTGTTTCTGTTTCAGTGTGAGAGAGTCACAGACTTTGGGACAGGTTTCAGAGCAGGTTTATTATGGATCCTGGATCTCTACTTCAATGTTCATTACCTGGATCCATTTGGCTAATAGGTTCCCTGTGGATGGGCTTGCTTCCAAGCACATACATGGAAGATGCAAAGGTGGGTGGGCTTGGTGTGGGACAGGAAGAAGACCAAAAACAGACAAGGGTCTGACCCCTCCCCTGATCCAGCAACTGCTATGGGAGAGGGTTCGGGAGGTAGAATCCATGCGAAACTCCAAGGTCACCAGCTGAACACAGGAGGCACAGGTCAAGGGATCTGGAGATGCAGGGGTTGAAGGCTACTCTGAGCTACCTCTGGGAGGAAAGGAGGGAAGGAATGAGAAGGAGACACTGCCTGCCCCTGGCCTATGCCAGCTGCCCACCGCTCCAACACGCATCCGTCTACACAGCTGACACACAGCCTGGGCTCAGGATGGGCTGGCTCGGGTCCCTCAATCCTCAGTGGGACAGCTGGCCCCAGGGCTCAGAGACAGGCTGAGGGAGATGAGAGGGAAAGCTGCCCCACCCAGGTCATCCCCTCCTTGAGCAGACAGCCCTTCAGAATTGCTAAAAAAAAAAAACCCACTAACGGCGTTGAAAGACATGCCATGGATGAACTAAGGCATAGAGATATGTAAAATAACATTCACTTTTAAGTTCAGAGCTGTCATCTCAGGAAGTGGGGAGAGCTTCCCTGAAGAAGACTGAGGGGAGGGCAGGCCATGCTGAAAAGGGAGACATGGCTCTCCTGATTGGGGACCTGCAGCCCCCTTCCAGGGCAGGACATCATCCTCGCATCACACGAGATCCATGGAAGTGTTCCATCAGGGCCAGATGTTTGCCTCGAGAAGGCTACCCTGGCATCGGACTGCACAGGGCACCAGGGACGAGGGCCAGATGGAGGACGGACAATACCCCGGAGGCCATGGGGCAAGAGCAGAGGCACACGACCTTGAAGATGATGATGAAAAGCAGGAGGTGGCAGCATGGAGCCGGCCCGAAAGTGCCATGGGAGCAGTGCCCACAGCTACACTGACTGGGGGCCTTCTGTGCCAGGAGTGGCTGACTTCAGTGGGCTCCAGACTAGTCCTGACCACAGGTCTAGGAAGTGTGCACCACCCCCGGCCTCCTCTCCCCTTGCAGCTGCTAGGAATCACGGTCACAGACCCTGGTCAGCTTTCATGGAAACCAAGCAGTGGCTCCCCCGCATGCTGCACCTCTGGTGGTGGTCCAGTGCGACCCTCGTGCCTGGCCAGACACTGATGTCTACCTGTCTCCACACAAATCCACAGACAGGAGGGTGTCCCTGAATTCCACAGCACCTGATGAAACAGATCCACGGAACCCAACACCCAGTGGGTCACTCGGGACCTCACCTATGAGGTCATGGAGCTCACCATACCCTATTTCCGTCACTTCCCACAGAAAGCCTGGTTCTGATCCCCCACAATACCATACATCCTGGTTGCTGACCTGGGGTCATGCCATGAACCCACATGGCACCTTTCTTTTAGAGAAGCCTATGCCTACACCTCCTAGAAAATATTTCTAATGAAGTACAAGCCCATCAGGACTACGGTGTGAACGGTAGCACACAGCCTGCATGGTAGTAGTCAGTAATTCTAACAAGGGTTAACCCCACCCCCTGTCTCACAAAACCTTCCTCCGTCCCCACGGAACTCATGGTCTGCCCTCAGAAAACCCTCCAGGAAACAAACCTTTCATCTGAATGCTCTCTTCACCTTCTGCTTCAAATCTTGTCCAACCACAATGATATGAAACTAGAAATCAGTCTCAAGAAAAAAATGGGACAGTCAAAAACAGGTGGAGATTGGGGGGCCTGGGTGGCTCAGTCATTAAGGATCTGCCTTCAGCTCAGGTCGTGATCCCAGGAGCCTGGGATCTAGCCCCGAATCAGGCTCCTTGCTCAGTGGGAAGCCCGCTTCTCCCTCTCCCACCCCCCTGCTTGCGTTCCCTCTCTCGCTGTCTCACTCTCTGTCAGATACTTAAATAATCTTAAAAAAATATGTGGAGATTTAACAACATGCTACTGAACAACCAACAGTCAAAGAAGAAATCAAAAAAATTTTTAGAAATACCTTGACACTGATGAAAAAGACAACCTACAAAAACTTATGGGATGCAGCAAAAGTAGCTCTACGGGGGGGACGTTCATAGAAATTCAAGTCTTCATCAATCCATGAGAATGCTCTCCAATAAACAACCTGATTTCTGTGGTAAAGAAGTAGAAAAAAAAAAAACCAACAAAGCCCAAATTAGTAGAAATAAGGAAATAACAAAAAGGAATGCATAAATAAATCCAACAGAGACTAAAAAGACAAAAAAAAAACACAGACACAATGAAAATGAGAGCTGCCTTTTTTGGAAAGATAAACAAAACTGACAAACTTAGCTAGACTCACCAAGAAAGACAGAGGACTCGAATGCAATCAGGAAAGAAAGATAATGGATTCCTGTCTCATATCAAAATCAAAAGAACTCTTCAACCTTGGACACAACAACTTCTTGCAAGCCACGTCTCTAAAGGCAAAGGAAATAAAAGCAAAAATGAACTATTGGCACTTCATCAAGATAAAAAGTTTCTGCACGGCAAAGCAAACGATCAACAAAACAAAAAGGCAACCTATGGAATCGAAGAAGATATCTGCAAATGATATTACAGATAAAGGGCTGGTATCCAAGATCTATAAAGAACTCCTCAAACTCGACACCCAAAAAATGGGCAGAAGACACAAAGACATACTTGTCCAGAGAAGACATACAAATGGCCAACAGACACATGAAAAAATGCTCCACATCACTTGCCATCAGGCAAATACAAATCAAAACTACAATGAGATACCACCTTACACCAGTTAGAATGGTTAAAATTAACAAGGCAGGGGGCACCTGGGTGGCACAGCGGTTAAGCGTCTGCCTTCGGCTCAGGGCGTGATCCCGGCATTATGAGATGGAGCCCCACATCAGGCTCCTCCGCTATGAGCCTGCTTCTTCCTCTCCCACTCCCCCTGCTTGTGTTCCCTCTCTCGCTGGCTGTCTCTATCTCTGTGGAATAAATAAATAAAATCTTGAAAAGAAATTAACAAGACAGGAAATAAAAAAAAGTCAGAGAGGATGTGGAGAAAGGGGAGCCCTCTAACACTACTCGTGAGAATTCAAGCTGGTACAGCCACTTTTGAAAACAATATGGAGATTCCTCAAGACATTGAACACAGAGCTATCCTACGACCCACCAATTGCACTACTGGGTATTTACCCCATAGACACAGAGTAATGAAAAGAAGGGGCACCTGTATCCCAATGTTCATAGCAGCAATGTCCCTAATAGCCAAACTGTGGAAGGAGCCAAGATGTCCTTCAGCAGATGAATGGACAAAGAAGATGTGGTTCATCTATACAATGGAATATTACTCAGTCATCAGAAAGGATGAATACCCACCATTTGCACCAACGTGGATGGACCAGGAGGGGATTATGCTAAGTGAAATTAAGTCAAGCAGAGAAAGACAATTATCATATGGTTTCACTCCTATGTGGAATGGAAGGAATAGCATGGAGGACATTAGGAGAAGGAAGGGAAAAGTGAAGGTGGGGAATGAGAGGGGGAGATGAACCATGAGAGACTACTGACACTGGGAAACAAACTGAAGGTTGCAGAAAGGGAGGGGTAGGGGAATGGGTTATCCTGGTGATGGGTATTAAGGAGGGCACGTGTCATAATGAGCACTAGGTATTATATGCAAACAATGAATCCTGGAACACTACATCAAAAACAAATGAAGTACTGTAGGGTGACTAACATAATTTTAAAAAAAGAGAAAGATATGAAATCCATACAGGAAAACTGTCACTATTTGCAAATGACATGAAATCCCAAAAGATTCCACAAAAAAAAAAAACAAAAACTGTTAGAATAAACAAATTCAAGAAAGCTGCAGGATATAAAGTCAATATACAGAGACCTGTTGTCTTTATTTTTTTTCAGATTTTATTTATTTATTTGACAGGAAGAGAAAAAGCACGAGCCGGGGGAGTGTCAGAAAGACGGAGAAGCAGACCCTCGCTAAGCGGGGAGCCCAACACGGGGCTCGATCCCAGAACTCTGGGATCATGACCTGAGCAGAAGGCAGACGCTTCACCTATGGAGCCACCCAGATGACCCAACTTCTTGCATTTCTGTATACTGATGACACACTTTCGCAAAGAGAAATTAAAAAAGCAATGCCATTTACAATTGCATCAAAAAAAAAAATCTAGGAATAAAAGTAACCAAGAATGAGAAAGACATAGTACACTCAACACATGGCAGAAAAGAAATGAAAAACATGTGTGTCGAGGGGGGCAGAATGTATGGGTCAAAGATTTGGAAGGCAACACAAACAAATGGAAGCATACGCCATGCTCCTTAACTGGAAGAGTTAATTATGTGAACATGTCCATCGTACCCAAAGCAATCGACAGATGTGATGAAATCCCCATCTGAATTCCAGTGGCATTATTCGAGGAAATAGAAAACAGTCCTCAAACTTGTATGGAATCACAAAAGACCCCAAATACCCAAAGCAACCTGGAGAAAGAAAGGTGCAGTCAACACACTCCTGGATTTCAAGCTAGATTACAAAGCTGTTGTCATCAAAACAGGGTGGTACTGGCAGAAACACAGACACCAGGTCAGTGGAACAGAACAGAAAGCTCAGAAACTTACCCACACGTAGATGATCCTAACTTACGACACAGCAGCAGAAGATATGCCATGAGGGAAGGACTGTCTCCTCAGTGAGCGGTAACAGGCAAACTGGACACTAAATGCAGAAGAATATAACTGGGTCACTTTCTTACACCACACACAAAATTTTTAATGGATGAATGATTTGAACATAAGACCCGAATCCATAAACCTCCAAGAAGACACAGGTACTAAGTCTCTCGACATTGGTTTTGGCAAAGAGTCTTCAGATCGGACACCAAATGCAAAGGCAACAAAAGCAAAAATAAACAAGTGGAACAACATCAAACTGAAATCTTCCACACGGCAAAAGAAACCATCAAAAACTTAAAAGAGGCCTTCTCTTTCTGGGACCTGTAAGGAAACTGTAAATGTTCTTTGACCCCTTCCTGATTGGTGCTCTGCATATCTTACCCAGATGACCTCACTGGAAACTCTCACTGATAACAGCATTACTATTTCCATTTAATGGAAGAATACCAGCATTCAATCCCAGGAATCTGGAGTCAGCATCCTGCTTCCTCAGCAAACCTCCCGTGGCATTGGGAACACCTGGGTCACATGCCTACCTCCACTAATCAATGGGATGATGATTAGTTTTGGTCACACGGATGTGCCAGATGCCAGAGCAGACGAGTCTGGGCAGAGCTTGAAAATTGGAAAAGAAAAGACACCAAATAACAAAGGACCATTAAGTTGGAAGGAAATGAACCTCCAAGAAGGCTTCTAGGATTTATTAAAAATCTGAACCTATATTCTCATCCACTCTGAGGAATTGCAGAACAAAAGTTGCAGTTCTAATTTATACCTAGCAAGACCGAGCACACAAAAGGGAACAGCTCATCCAAACTCAGGTTTTAGAAGTTCAGAGAGGTCAAAGATGCCGAAGGAGTAGGAGACACCTTTTTCAGCCGGTCCCCGAGTCGAGCTGGATAGGTACTAGACCAGCCTAAACAATCACGGAACCAGCCTGAGACGCAGGAAGATGCATTTGGATCTCTACAAATGAACATCTCCGGCGCTGAGTATTGAGGTACGAAGCGGGGAGCCATGAAACCGTGCACAGATATCGGAAGATAAACGGAAGGGGGAGGGAGCCGCCGTATTTGGGCGCCGGGCGGACGGCACCCGCAAAACAGCAGACTGAGGCCGTGAGCCGGGTGCGCGCACCACCAGGCATCTCACGGAACACCGGAATCCCCGTGCGCTCACTGGAACCAGACTGAGACCAGGAGCTTCTGGAGCGCGTGTGGGGCGGCTGGCGGCTTGCGGCGTTAGAAACACAAAGGACAGAGACATGCCGGCCCTGGAAGTGAGGGCTGGGACGCCGGGTGTGGGGCGCACATCCCAGGACACTGCAGGGTTGAGCAGCACCAACAGTAACAGAGTTAAAGTGGCCAGAACATTAGTAGAGAACGGGCCGCAATCCCTCTGTTCTGTGACAGAGGCTGAAATTCGGCCGGCTGCTCTGACTCTCAAAGGAGGCATAGCAAACCGCCAGGGAAAGCCGCCAGAGAACAAAAGCCTGGAAATACCGGTTCAGAGAGTGCCCATCCCCATCCCCCCTCGCAGAGGACACGGAGACTCTACCCAAACAGGGTTGCCTGAGTCTCGGCGCAGCAGGCCCCTCCCCCAGAACACAGAAGGCAGGCTGAAAAATCAAGAAGCCCACAACCCAGGGCACCTGGGTGGCGCAATCATTCAGCGCCTGTCTTTGGCTTAGGGCGTGATCCTAGCGTTCCGGAAAGGAGTCCCTCATCGGGCTCCTCTGCTGGGAGCCTGCTTCTTCCTCTCCCACTCCCCTGCTTCTGTTCCCTCTCTTGCTGGTTGGCTGCCACATAAATAAATAAATAAAATCTTTAAAGAAGAAGCCCACATCCCTAAGATCCCTATAAAACAAGGGGCACGGCCTGGGACCCAGTCAATAATTTGGGCTCTGGACAACCCCGCAACCTCTCCTCATCAGAATGACAAGAAGGAGAAGCCCCCCCCAGCAATGAAAAGACAGTGAGTCTGTGGCCTCTGCCACAGAAATAATGGATATGGATGTAACCAAAGTATCAGAAATGGAATTCAGAGTAACGATGGTCAAAATGATGAGTAGAATTGAAAAAACTATTAACAAAAAGGTTACTGAGAATATAGAATCCCTAAGAACAGAAATGAGAGCGAATCTGGCAGAAATTAAAAATTCCATGAGCCAAATGCAGGCAAAACTAGAGGCTCTGATGGCCAGGATCACAGAAGCAGAGGAACGGGTTAGTGAATTGGAGGATGGGTTAATAGAGGAAAAAAACAAAATAGAAGCTTCTCTTAAAAAAAATCTAAGCCCACGAATGTAGGTTATGGGAGATTACTGACTCAATGAAACGATCCAATGTTAGAATCATCGGCATCCCCGAGGGGGTAGAGAAAAACAGAGGTCTAGAAGAGATATTTGAACAAATCGTAGCTGAAAACTTCCCTAATCTAGGGAGGGAAACAAACATTTGTGTCCAAGAGGCAAAGAGGACCCCTCCCAAGCTCAACCACGACAAACCTACGCCACGTCACGTCATAGTGCATTTCGCAAATATTACATCCAAGGATACAGTATTGAAAGCGGCCAGGGCAAAGAAATTTCTCATGTACCAAGGCAAAGGCATCAAAATTACGTCAGACCTGTCTACACAGACCTGGAATGAGAGAAAGGGTTGGGGGAGCATATTTAAACTCTTTCAGAGAAAAACATGCAGCCAAGGATCCTTTATCCAGCAAGGCTGTCATTCAGAATTGATGGAGAAATAAAGACATCTCAGAATCGCCAGTCACTAACCAATTTTGTAACCATGAAACCAGCCCTACAGGAGATATTACGGAGGGTTCTATAAAAGTAAAAAGGCCCCAAGAGTGATACAGAACAGAAAGTCACAGCCAATACAAACAAAGACTTTACTGGCAACATGGCATCATTAAAATCATACCTCTCAGTACTCAGTCTTAATGTTAATGGCTTAAATTCTCCCTTACAACACCACAGGGTTGCAGATTGGATAAAAAGAAATGACCCATCCATTTGCTGTCTACAAGAGAGTCATTTCGAACCCAAAGATACATTCAGACTGAGAGTAAGGGGATGGAGTACCATCTTTCACGCAAATGGACCTCAAAAGAAAGCTGGGGTAGCAATTCTCATATCAGATAAATTGGATTTTAAACAGAAGGGCACTATATTATTCTTAAAGGAAGTATTCAACAAGTGGATATGACAATTATAAATATATATGCCCCCAACAGGGGAGCAGCAAGATACACAAGCCAACTCTTAACCAGAATAAAGAGACATATAAATAAAATACATTAATAGTAGGGGACCTCAACACTCCACTCTCAGAAATAGACAGAACACCCTGGCAAAAACTAAGCAAAGAATCAAAGGCTTTGAATGCCATACTCGACGAGTTGGACCCCATAGATATATAGAGAACACTACACCCCAGAATCAAAGAATACTCATTCTATTCTAATGCCCATGGAACATTCTCAAGAATAGACCATGTTCTGGGACACAAAACAAGCCTCAACCGATACCAAAAGATTGAAATTATCCCGTGCATATTCTCAGACCACAACGCTCTGAAATTGGAACTCAACCACAAGGAAAAATTTGGGAGAAACTCAAACACTTGGAGACTAAGAACCATCCTGCTCAGGAATGACTCGATAAACCAGGTAATCAAAAATTAAACAATTTATGGAGACCAATGAGAATGAATATACAACAGTCCAAAACCTATGGGATACTGCAAAGGCAGTCCTAATGGGGAAATACATAGCCATCCAAGCCTCACTCAAAAGAATAGAAAAATCTAAAATGCAGTTTTTATATTCTCACCTCAAGAAGCTGGAACAGCAACAGAGGGACAGGCCTAATCCACGCACGAGGAAGCAGTTGACCAAAATTAGAGCTGAAATCAATCAAGCAGAAACCAGAAGTACAGCAGAGCAGATCAACAGGACTAGAAGCTGGTTCTTTGAGAGAATCAATAAAATTGACAGACCACTGGCAACACTTATCCAAAACAAAAGAGAAAGGACCCAGATTATTAAAATTATGAATGAAAAAGGAGAGGTCACGATGAACACCATTGAAATTGGAAGGATTATTAGAAATTTTTATCAACAGCTATATGCCAATAAACTAAGCAATCCGGAAGAGATGGAATCCTTCCTGGAAACCTATAAACTACCAAGATTGAAACAGGAAGAAATTGATTTCTTAAACAGGCCAATTAATGATGAAGAAATTGAATCAGTGATAAACAACCTTCCAAATAACAGAACTCCAGGCCCGGACGGTTTTCCTGGGGAATTCTACCAAACTTTCAAAGAAGAAATAATACCTATTCTCCTAAAGCTATTTCAAAAAATAGAAACAGAAGGAGAGCTACCAAACTCATTCTATGAGGCCAATATTACCTTGATGCCCAAACCAGGCAAAGACCCCCTCAAAAAGGAGAATTACAGACCGATTTCCCTAATGAATATGGACGCCAAAATCCTCAACAAGATACTTGCTAATAGAATCCAACAGTTCATTAAAAGGATTATCCATCCCGATCAAGTGGGATTCATACCTGGGATGCAAGCGTGGTTCAATATTCGCAAATCCATCAGCGTGATACATCATATCAACAAGAAAAGACTCAGGAACCATATGATCCTCTCAATCGATGCCGAAAAAGCATTTGACAAAATACAGCATCCTTTCCTGATTAAAACCCTTCAGAGTGTAGGAATAGAGGGTACATTTCTCAATCTCATAAAAGCCATCTATGAAAAGCCTACTGCAAATATTATTCTCAATGGGGAAAAGCTGGAAGCCTTTCCCTTAAGATCAGGAACTCGACAAGGATGCCCACTCTCACCACTATTATTCAACATAGTACTAGAAGTCCTTGCAACAGCAATCAGACGACAAAAAGGGATCAAAGGTATTCAAATCGGCAAAGAAGAAGTCAAAATGTCTCTCTTCACAGATGACATGTTACTCTATGTGGAAAACCCCAAAGAAGCCGCTCCCAAACCATTAGAAGTTATAGAGTAATTCAGTAACGTGGCGGGATACAAAATCAATGCTCAGAAATCAGTTGCATTTCTGTACACGAACAGCGAGACCGAAGAAAGAGAAATTAGGGAATCCATCCCATTTACAATAGCACCAAAAACCATACGTTGCCTTGGAAGTAACTTAACCAGAGACGTAAAGGACCTATATTCTAGAAACTATAAATCCCTCTTGAAAGACATTGAGGAAGACATAAAAAGATGGAAAGATATTCCGTGCTCATGGATCGGAAGAATTAACATAGTTAAAATGTCCATGCTACCCAGAGCAATCTACTCTTTCAATGCTATCCCGATCAAAATACCGAGGACATTTTTCAAAGAACTGGAACAAATAGTCCTTAAATTTGTATGGAACCAGAAAAGGCCCCGAATCTCCAAGGAACTGTTGAAAAGGAAAAACAAAGCTGGGGGCATCACAATGCCAGATTTTGAGGTGTACTACAAAGCTGTGATCACAAAGTCAGCATGGTACTGGCACAAAAACAGACACATAGACCAATGGAACAGAATAGAGAGCCCAGAAATGGACCCTCGGCTCTTTGGGCAACTAATATTTGATAAAGCAGGAAAAAACATCCGGTGGGAAAAAGACAGTCTCTTCAATAAATGGTGCTGGGAAAATTGGACAGCTACATGCAAAAGAATGAAACTTGACCACTCTCTCACACCATACACAAAAATAAACTCCAAATGGATGAAAGACCTCGATGTGAGACCGGAATCCATCAAAATTCTAGAGGAGAATATACGCAGCAACCTCTACGACATCGGCCAAAGCAACCTTTTTCATGATACATCCCCAAAGGCAAGAGAAACAAAAGATAAAATGAATTCATGGGACTTCATCAAGATTAAAAGTTTCTGGGGCGCCTGGGTGGCACAGCGGTTAAGCGTCTGCCTTCAGCTCAGGGCGTGATCCCGGCGTTATGGGATCGAGCCCCACATCAGGCTCATCTGCTATGAGCCTGCTTCTTCCTCTCCCACTCCCCCTGCTTGTATTCCCTCTCTCGCTGGCTGTCTCTATCTCTGTCGAATAAATAAATAAAATCTTAAAAAAAAAAAAAAGATTAAAAGTTTCTGCACAGCCAAGGAAACAGTCAGAAAAACTAAGAGGCAGCCCACGGAATGGGAGAAGATATTTGCAAATGACACTACAGATAAAGGACTGGTATCCAAGATCTACAAAGAACTTCTCAAACTCAATACGCAAGAAACAAATAAATCAAAAAATGGGCAGAAGATATGAACAGACGCTTTTTCAATGAAGACATACAAATGGCTAACAGACACATGAAAAAATGTTCAAAATCATTAGCCATCAAGGAAATTCAAATCAAAACTTCACTGAGATACCACTTTACGCCAGTTAGAATGGCAAAAATAGACAAGGCAAGAAACAACAATTGTTGGAGAGGATGTGGAGAAAGGGGCTCCCTCCCACACTGTTGGTGGGAATGCAAGTTGGTACAGCCACTCTGGAAAACAGTGTGGAGGTCCCTTAAAATGTTAAAAATTGAGCTTCCCTATGATCCAGCCATTGCACTACTGGGTGTTTACCCCAAAGATACAGACGTAGTGAAGAGAAGGGCCATATGCACCCCAATGTTCATAGCAGCAATGTCCACAATAGCTAAATCGTGGAAGGAGCCGAGATGCCCTTCAACAGACGACTGGATTAAGAAGTTGTGGTCCATATATACAATGGAATATTACTCAGCTATCAGAAAGAACGAGTTCTCAACATTTGCTACAACATGGACGGCACTGGAGGAGATAATGCTAAGTGAAATAAGTCAAGCAGAGAAAGACTCTATCATATGATTTCTCTCATCTATGGAACATAAAAACTAGGAAGATCGGTAGGAGAAGAAAGGGATAAAGAAAGGGGGGGGGTAACCAGAAGGGGGAATGAAACATGAGAGACTATGGACTATGAGAAAGAAACTGAGGGCCTCAGAGGGGAGGGGGCGTGGGGGAATGGGATAGACCAGTGATGGGTAATAAGGAGGGCACGTATTGCATGGTGCACTGAGTGTTATACACAACTAATGAATCATTGAGCCTTACATCGGAAACCGGGGATGTACTGTATGGTGACTAACATAATATAATAAAAAATCATTAAAAAAAATTCTCTGATAGCTTTTCAACATTTTTCAACAGTCATTTTAAAATTTTGAACAAATCTGCCTCTTGTTATTACTCTTGGAAGAGATGATCCTATAGGACTTTTCTTCCTTTGATATGAAGAATATTTCATAATATTATAAACTATTATCAAATCTAAAAATTAAATTTTTTATAAGTACATGTATACTTGTGTTTAAGATGGAAATAGGAAAGTATAGCCATCATTAGTTATGTAAATAACTCCTGTCTATACATATAGATGTATGGATATAAAGATATCTTACAATTTTTAAAATAAGGTATCATGGACTTGCTTTGTTATTTTTATGATTGTTGAATACATGCCTCACTGTACCCTCACAAGTCAGTTATTTATTGTGCACACTGAAACTGACTCACCCAAGATCACACAGCTAGATTACTTACTAAACTGGGTTGCAATAAAGCAACATTTAGGCCATGTGATGGATCATTTTTTTGTATGTAAATTTACTCCTTATGCATGATCTTTTGTTTTGTGATTAAACTTCCAAAGGGCATTTTTGACATTCACATTACCTTATTTCAAGTGGAAATTAATTTCCCCTTGACAAGTGTTGTGAGTTTCAAAATATCCCTGTGCACATGTTTGCTGAGAAGGTTATTTATATTACAAATGTTTGCGTCAAAGATATCTAAGTTTTTATTATGCACACATATCTTTATATACATAGTACTCATTACAAGTTTATGAGATTAGTGTTCTGTAGTGACTTTTGGAAACTAGTCTACCGCTTTATGATTATGCTGTGTGTTTCACATCCTATTTAAATGTTATTTTGGCCTTTAATTTTTAACCTTGTAAGTTTCATTACCGTGTTATACAATTTCATCTGAATAACCACACCAAAAAAAAAAAAAATTAGAGCTCTTCAGCTCTAAATTCATGTGACTGAAAGTAGCTCTCCTCGTCTTTGTTATTATGATCAGCACATTGAAACTCGAGGCAAAGTTGTTGATGGGCAGAGATCCTGAGGGCGGGAACTGCAGGCAGCTCCGTGGCTGGAGGAAAGCATCTGAATGCAGGCCCTGGCACTTCTGCAGAGCAAGTTTCTTCATTCCAAATCTGTGGAATAGACCAAAAACCCGAAGCATCTGGCAGGATATGTGGCAGCTGGAAAATCCCCTAACCACATATTTTAAAGCCCATAAGATGCTTGTGGTTTAACACGTATATGTCGTTATTCTAACATTCACTAAAATAAAATGCAATTACACATTACTGAATACTATTGATTTTCTCTTATATCAGGATAATTTCGGCTGTCTTAATTCCCTCAGATAATATCTTAGAACTCACTTGTGTGCTAAATGGTAACCCAGAGATTAATTTACATTTTTCTTTTTAGTGAAGATATAAATGAATTAAAACTTTAGAAAAAATAACCCAAGGCCCTCAAGTACTGATTATCCCCCTTGCTTTAACCTGAATTCTCCTTTTATTAAGAAAGATTCACTATTCAAGGAACATTTTATCTTCATTCATAAAATGGAGTCTTTCATTTCTGGGGACTCATGACAAATGAACAAATGAAGGGACAGATGAAGACTCATTAAGGGACTTGTTTGAATTTAAATGGGGAAAAGATTTCCAATAGGTAAATTAAATATGCAGATATATGTGCATATATGTATATGCATATACTTGCCTGTGGTTTTCTTCAGTAAGTTAATTTATAGCTTTTTTTTTTTTTTTTTACTTTAAGGAATAGGAAATGTGTGTTTATATGAATGGGGCTTAATCTTTGCAGCAGTTCCAGGATGTCTCCATTGCTTTTCACTTAAGAAAACATATCCAGCCTTTGCCTGCCTAAATCAGGATATTTCCATTAGAAGAAGGAGGAGGAGGGGAAGAAGAAGGAGGAGAACCACCTCGCCAGGTCCAGTGTGATGCCTTGTTTTACATTAAGTGTTATAGAAATCTTTACAAATGTGTGCAGCTGTTTCCCTTCAGTCAATGATAGTATTTATTCGGAGACCTCCTGCAATTTCATGGCCGATGACTCCTGTTGCCATAAACCATTCAGAGGGAAAGGAAAACCCAATGAGTAATCACTGTGCACTGAAAATGTCATTGTAAAAGTAAGGTGGCAGAGACAAGGCCTCTAGAGTTGAACTCTGAAGACCCAAACCAACTCTAATCAATCTGTTAGATTTTGTTACTCAAACTTGGGAGCATTTTTATGCCACTTGAGCCATTTAATATTATTTTAAATTGAATGCCTTTACTTTAACATGAAATACTAATTAACCATTGTTAACTCCATAAGATATTTTTTTTTATCCCCTTTCCCTTCCATTGGCTATATAACAGTGATTATAGTCAGTTCTGTAAAATGCCTTGTTTTCTTCATTTTTATTAGAAAAACTAAATTAATAAACTTGAAACTTTTCATTAAAAGAAGTTCTTAAAAATTTAGTATCTTAATGTTCAAAATAAGTAACTAAAGGGTAGCATAAGAAAATTTTTTAAAAAGGGATAATCCTTGATATATAATGTGTGTGCATACATACACAAAGATGATAGATAGATAGATGATAGATAGTCATAACATTATTATAGCAACATTTTCTACCCTGGGATATATTTTCAAAAGAAAATAGAAAC
This sequence comes from Ursus arctos, assembly GCF_023065955.2. NCBI lineage: Eukaryota > Metazoa > Chordata > Mammalia > Carnivora > Ursidae > Ursus > Ursus arctos. The sequence goes on from NW_026623057.1 coordinate 1,497,369, forward strand.
ATATGCACCTAATTTTATTTATATGGTAATTTTTCACTTTTTTATATTAGGTGAAAAGGTAATAGGGTTTTTTTTGTAGAGTTTTTTCAAAAGAAATAGTTAAGGGGCACCTGGGTGGCTCAGTTGGTTAAGCATCTGCTTTAAGCTCAGGTCATGATCCTGGAGTCCCAGGATCGAGCCCTGCATCAGTCTCTCTGCTCATCAGGGAGTCTGCTTCACCCTCTCCCACTCCCGCTGCTCATGTTCTCTCTTTCTCTCTCTCTCACTCTCTCTCAAATAAATAAAATCTTTTAAAAAAATAAAAATAAAGTAAAAAAAATAGTTAAAACCCATGTTAAGAAATCCCCTTTCTTTTAATATGAAAGTGAGTTTTTATTTTATTCTATTTTAATTCAATATAGTTAACATACAGTGTTATATTAGTTTCAGGTGTACAATATAGTGATTCAACAATTCCATACATTACTCAGTGCTCATTGTGATAAATGTACTCTTAATCCTTGTCACCTATTTCACCCATCCCCCCACCCAACTCCCTTCTGATAACCATCAGTTTGTTCCCTGTAGTTAAGAGTCTGTTTTTGGTTAGTTACTTTTTTCCTTTGTTTTGTTTCTTAAATTCCACATATGGGTGAAATCATATGGTATTTGTCTTTCTCTGTCTGACTTATTGCACTTAGCATTATACTCTCTAGATCCATTCATGTTGCAAATGGCAAGATTTCATTCTTTTCTATGGCTGAGTAATATTCCATTGTATATATATCCCACTTCTTTATCTATTCATCTAGTGTTGGACACTTTAGGATATTTGGCTATTGTAAATAATGCTGCAATAAACATAGGGATACATATATCTAGCTGAATTGGTGGTTTTGTATTACTGCATCATATGGTAGTTCTATTTTTAATTTTTTGAGTAACCTCCCATGTCTTCTGCCCATTTTTAATTGGATTATTTGTTTTTTTGGTGTTGAGTTGTATCAGTTCTTTATATATTTTGGATACTAGCCCTTTGTTGATTATGTCATTTGTAAATACCTTCTCCCAGTCATTAGATTGTCTTTTAGTTTTGTTGGTCATTTCCTTTGCATTTCATTTTGATGTAGTTCCAATTGTTTATTTTTGCTTTTATTTCCCTTGCCTTAGGAGAAATATCTAGAAAATGTTGCTATGGCCAGTGTTAGAGGAATCACTGCTTGTGCTTTCTTCTAGAATTTTTATGTTTCAGGTTTCACATTTAGGTCTTTAACCCATTTTGAGTTTATTTTTGTGTACCAAGTAAAAAAGTGGTCCAGTTTCATTCTTTTGCATAGAGATTTCCCAACATCATTTGTTGAAGAGACTCTCTTTTACCCTTTGCATATTCTTGCCTCCTTTGTCAAAGATTAATTGACCATATAATTACAGGTTTATTTCTGGGCTCTCTATTCTGTTCCATTGATCTATGTGTTTATTTTTATGCTGATACCATACTGTTTTGACTACTACAATTTTGTAGTATAACTTGAAATCTGGGATTGTGATACTTCCTCTTTGTTTTTCTTTTTCATGATTGCTTTGGCTATTCAGGGTCTTTTGTGGTTCCATACAAATTTTAGGTTGGTTTGTTCTACTTCTGTAAAAAATGCTGTTGGTATTTTTATAGGGTTTGCATTTAATGTGTAGATTTCTTTGGGTAGTATGGACATTTAAACAATATTTGTCCTTCCAATTCATGAACATGGAATATCTTTCCGTTTGTGCTGTCTTTGATATCTTTTATCAATGTTTTCTAGTTTTCAGAGTATAGACTTTCATCACTTTGGTTAAGTTTATTCCTAGATATATTTTTTAAAGATTTACTTATTTATTTGCCAGAGAGAGAGCACAAACAAGGGGGAGGAGCAGAGGTAGAGGGAGAAGCAGGCTCCTCACTGAGCAAGAAGCCCGATGTGGGCCTCCATCCTAGGACCCTGGGATCATGACCTGAGCCAAAGACAGACGCTTAACTGACTGAGCCACCCAGGGGTCCCTAGTTCTAGATATTTTATTATTTTTGGTGCAATTGTAAATGGGATTATTTTCTCAATCTCTCTTTCTGCTGCTTTATTGTGTATAGAAATGTAATGGATTTTTGTATATTTATTTTTATATCCTGTGATCTTACTGAATTCCTTTATTAGTCCAATAGATTTTTGGTAGTCTTTTGGGTTTTCTGTATGTGGTATCATAAGACATTCCTTTCTTCTGAGAGGAACTGAAATAATCATCATACTTGTGTTTTCTATAGCTAAATCATTCCTTAGTTCTATTTTCTCTCACACAAAGCATTGGGTTATTTTCCTTAGAGAAGATAGGTTTTTTGTTTTGTCTTAGTTTCGTTATTAAGCAATTGAGAGAATCACTTGTATTCTCTGTATCTCAGTCATCAGATGGATCTTCTCAGAAGATGATTATTCCCCAAAGGTGGTGCATGGTTACAGAGATGTTAAGGAGTGAAGGGACCATACCTTCTATTTTTTGTAACTCCCAGAATTTCCAGTTCAGATTCCTGTATCTAAAGAGAGTGCAATTTCAAAGCATCCCAATGATATTGTGCTAACTAGCTTTTTGTGCTGTTTTAACTTCAACTAGTGCTTATTAGGTCTGTAGGAAGCTCTATTTTTAAAAACGACCTTTTGCCATTCCAGTATGAACTTCCCCAGATGGAGTTCTTCATCCCCTCTCAAAAATAATCATACTTACTTCTCTATTGTTGTTGATAGTTCCATTTGTCTCTCCTTCTCTGCAACATCATTTCATTTATTTATTGATAACCTAATATTTCAGGTCCAGTTTGCAGTTTTGAAAACATAAAGATGAATGGGCCATATTCTCTGGCTTTAAAGAATTCATGGAATAGTCAGAACCAAAACACATGGTCAAAATCCAATACTGTAAGGATGATGGCATGTGTAGATCAAGGGGTATGATGGGAACAAGGATGCAGAATACAAACTAAGATTTGAATAATCAGGAATTGCTAAGTAAAATCACCAGTTGTGTTTTAAAGAATGAAGAGTAATTATTCAAGTAAGGCAGAAGGAGGAGATAGGGCATTCTAAACTAAGGATAAAGCTTTTCTTTCTCTTTTTTTAAATGAACATGAAGTACAGAGCTTGTATCGAGTATAAAAAATTGCACATATAACTAGTGTATCAAATCCATCCTCCTTGGAATGAAAGTATACATGACCCTGATCCTCCTCTTATTATTCTTTATATTCATTTGATGAGGCTAATCATTTCTCTTTTCTCCAGCTGAAACTCAGATGGGGTTTCCCTCATGATTTTTCCAGTCAGTTCCTTCAGTCAATTATTAAAATGCCCAGTCCCATAAAATAGTCAAGATTCCTAGTTGATTTAAAGTTAAAATTTCCCTTTCCCATCTTTTTCTTCCAGTTGAAGAAGGGGATGTGGAAGTATCTTCTCTTTTGCACATAATATAGGAAGATTGGAGTTAATTCAAAGGATATGTAGAGTCATTGAAAATACCTGATCATAACCGTAGTATAGTTATATTTCTTTTCTTTTCTTTTTTTTATTTTATTTATTTATTCGACAGAGATAGTGACAGCCAGCGAGAGAGGGAACACAAGCAGGGGGAGTGGGAGAGGAAGAAGCAGGCTCATAGCGGAGGAGCCTGACGTGGGGCTCGATCCCATAACTCCGGGATCACACCCTGAGCCGAAGGCAGACGCTTAACGACTGCGCCACCGAGGCGCCCCTAGTTATATTTCAGTTTGTAACTATGCTTTGTTTAGAGAATGGATTTAAAGAAATAAGACCAGAGGCAGAAGAGAACAAAGGAGATTTTCCCCCCAATTACCCATGATAGATCTAGTAGTGATGCAGAAGAAAGAAAAGGGAAACTAAGAAAGTAAAATCTGTGTTCACTGGGTGATTGTTTAGATGTGAGTGGAGAAGAAAAATGTGAGTTCAAAGGTAAATCTCAGTTTCCATATTGGATGGGATGGGTGGAATCTGTTGTTTCTGTGGAGGTATACAGAAGGTGGAGTTTTAGACAAGATGTTAAGCTCAGTTTTAAATGTGTTGACTTCAAGGTGCATATGAGACAAAGTGAAGATGGCCATTGGACCCTTGTATCTATTACAGAAGTCTCAAGTAGAGAATGATTATGGTTGAAAACTTTACTATAGATAGTTATAAATGTAGATATAAGTACATGGAGTATACATATACATAAGATCTATGTATCTATACTTTTTTCTAGAATTTCCATTTGGTTCTTCAATGAACATTTCAGTTTATCTGCTAAGATTTATGTGTTTAATCATTATGTGTGTATTTTAATTTACATACTGAGCCTAGTTATTATAAATGCTTTTAAAATCTTGTCTGCTAATTACATATGGATCATCTCAGAAACCCCAGTGATTGCTTGTTATTGCTGAAATAGTTTGAGAAATTACTCATATGATAGAATTTATCATTTAAAGTCTATAATTTAGTGGGTTTTAGTATATTTATAGAGTTGTTCATTGATTGCCTTTTATTCTGAGTATTAGTTACATTTTAAGGTTTCTTTGTATAGCTAATAATATGGGATTATATCCAACATTGTGAATGATACCTTACAGAGACACTGGATTCTGATATATTCTATATCTGTATGTATAGACACACACACACACACACACACACACACACACACACACACACATATGGCTAAAGTGATAGTTAAATCCACAGAATGGGAAAAACAAGTAGTCAAGGGAAGAAGACACACCTGGGCAATGCCAATGTGTATAATGAGTGGTCTACACAAAGAAGACAGAATTACAAATATCATATACGTTTGCTAAAACTTATTGTAAGTGCATTCATCCTTCCAGAAATTAAAAGAAAATGCAATATAAATAAATTAAAAACAAAAAACAAAAAAAACTTCCTTTTAAAAAAATGTCCATGACTGCCTGATAAATCTGGATTACTCCTTTTTTTGGTGGGGGGGGGGCAGTGAAGGTAGTGTTGGTAACTATGTTGTGATCAACATCTTTTCATTCTCTGCTCCCTGCTTAGCCATTTAGGATGCAGGGTTTCTGCCAGAGTTATAATGCAGGTGTTCTCTAGTACATTATCATTCCATGATTATGTATACAGACCTTCGATTTACCTCTGTTTCTGGAACTCTCTGTCATTAGGAATATAAGTTTATCGCTTTGACCTTTATCTGTGATGGAGTTTTGTTGAAATCCCCACCATAAATCATACTGGTGTTAACTATTTGTTTTAAAGTCTTTAGGGCCATTATTTTATAAATGGAAATTGAAAGCATCTTTATCTCAATTAAATGAGGTACACATTTTTGTATGTGAGAAGAGATATTTAAAGTCACCTAACAGAAATCTTTGAGTAAGATTGGGATAAGTCAACTACTTTTCTGGTTGAGTAAGTATTGTCAGCTTTATTGTTACTACTAAGAATTTTATCAGCTTAGAACTTGAATTTTGATTTTAACCATGTTTTCAGAAGAAATTTATATCTTTTCTCCTATAATTTTTTGAATGAATTATTGTAAAATGAAGTATTTACTGAGTGAGCTATAATAATGGCATCTACTATTTATATAGCACTTACGATAATTTTGTTCAAGTATTTAAGGAATAAAATACCAAATTTCACAATAAATACAGAAATATTGAAGTTCACTTGTATCCATATCAGGTATAGAAGATCTGGGATGGATGGATAGATAGATAGATGATAGATAGATAGGCAGATAGGCATAAATGAAACAATGAGAGAACCAGTCTATTTCTCAAACTGGTAAGTAGTATTTCCAGACCACAGTGTTATAACTGACTGAAAACTGGTACTAAGGAGAAGACTAAGACCTTATTATTGTATTTTTTCCAACTGTATTGAGATATAATTGACATATAACATTGTATAAGGTTAAGATGTACAAGGTGATTATTTGAACACATATTTTGTGAAATGACTACTATAATAAAGTTAGTTAACACCTCCATTATCTCACATAATTACCATTTTGTTTTTGTGGTGAGAACACTTAAGATCTACTCTCTTAGCAACTTTGAAGTGTATAACACAGTATTGCTAACTGTAATCATCATTAGATGCCCAGAATTTATTAATCTTATAACTAGAAGTCTGTACTCCTTGACCAACTCTTCCCATTTCCCATCCTGTGGCAACCACCATTCTATTCTCTGATTCTGAATTTGGCTTTTTCAGATTACACATATGAGTATTTGTTTTTCCCTGTCTGATTTATTTTACTTAGCATAATGTCCTCAAAGTCCATATAGGTTGTCATACATGGCCAGATTTCTTTCCTTTTTATGTTTGCATAATATTCCACATTGATCAATTTATATGGAATATATATATATTCCATATATATGTGTATATATATATATATTCCATATATATGTATATTTGCTATTTTTCTATCCATTCATCTATTTATATGGAATATATATGGAATATATAAATATATATGTATATTTGCTATTTTTCTATCCATTCATCTCTCATTGCTCTAGGCTGTTTCTATATCTTGGTTATTGTAAATAAGGATGCTATGAACACAGGAGTGCAAATATCTCTTTAAGATAGAGATTTCATTTCCTTTGGCTGCATGCCAGAAGTGGAATTGCTGGATCATATGGTAGTTCTATTTCTAGTTTCTCCAAACTCTAAACTGTTTCCCATAGTGTTTGAACCGATTTACATTCCTGCCAACAGTGTATGGGGGGCTTCCCTTTCCTCCACATCCTCACCAACACTTGTTACCTCTTTTCTTTTTGATGACAGCCATTCTAACAGATGTGAAGTAATATCTCATTGTGGTTTTGATTTGCATTTCCCTGATGATTAGTTATTTTTTTCCACGTAACTCTTGGCCATTTCCTCAATTATATGTTAACCCAATAGAAAGACAAAGCTAATGTATGAAATGAAAGACAATTTCTGTTAAACTCTGTGGAAACAACTATAAGAACAACAGAAGACTAGACTTCATTTTTACTGAAAATCTAATTGCTGAGAGCTTTCACATGCATTCTCTTATTTAATCTTCACAAGAATGCTCTGTGGCGACATTATTAAGGCCATTTTGTAGGTGAGAAACTAAGAAACCTGTGCTAATTCACAAACATGACTCAAATCCAGATTTATCTCATTCAAAAGGCCGTGATCTTTCCATTATTCCAGGGAAGTAGTGGTGAAGGACGCAGACTATAGTTTCTTTGCTCTGTTTTTCACATGAAAGTAGATTCTGCATGCTAATTCTGTTTTGTATCAGTGGAGCTCCTTCAGGTGGCATTATTTTACATTTGTAAAGGTTAAAGTAATCCGGTTTTTCTGGGGGGGGAGGGGAGGAAACTTTTCTCTTTCCAAGGATGGGTGATAACACTCTCAATTTAACCCAGAAGTAGTAGACCAGGAAGGTTTTACATAACACAACTTCCCAGCTTTGCCAACCATGGATATCTTTAGGAAAGTTAAGTCAAGATTTAGACCTCAAATATATAATCCCACTATGAAGTTTCAGACTTCTAATATGAGGTTTCAGAATTTCTAATACATGTTCAAGCAAATGCAGATATCTTTATTTTTTCCTTGCAGAAAACAAAATTGTGATGGTCATAAAAACAGACTGTGTTATGCACTTTTTATACCACTCATAGAGTCTAATAATATGCTAAGAGAGTAAAAGTTATGGTAGTTGCTAAATAAGTCTGGAGGCAAGAGCCTCACCACTATCTAACCAAATAAGTATTTTACATTAAAGATCTTCAAGCCAGGCAGGAACTGTAGACAATCATGAAATGCTATTGGTGAGAAACGTAGGCCTGTCTCATATGTCTAAACTTGGAGTTATCTTTCTCACCCAAATATATGTAGTTATTTTCCATATTTTTCTTTTCAAACTATTGTTACCATCAAAACATACTGAATATATACAGAGCTTGGTAGCCTCGCCAGAAGTGCTGCAAACGATGAAGAGTTCAAAGTTTCAAGAGGTGGTTTATACCATTGAAAGGTGTTAATAATTTTTAGAGCAAACTAGGCCTGAAGACATCTCAGATCACACTACGTGGTAACTTCAGTATCCCCTAAAAATAGTGACGGAGCCAATCTCAGGGGACATTCAAGATTTGCCTCATTTGTAAATACTATCTGGACTATGTGTTTAGAGTGAATAAGAGATTGATGTTTACAGACTTCTGTTAGATGCCTCTCCAACTAGATTATACTGCTTATTATCATCACCCTTAATGTTTTTAAGTCAACTTTTAGAGAAAAACTGATCCATTTGTTCAACACATATATATTTTTTAAATTTTTATTGAAATTCCAGTTAACATACGGTGTAATATTAGTTTCAGGTGTACAATTTAGTGAATCAACACTTACATACAACACCTGGTGCTTATCCCCAGGGCATGTCTTAATCCCCATCACCTGTGTAATGCATTCCTGCACCCTCAACACATATTTTTGAGCACTATGAAATAAACCTTAATCTCAGTGCAAGAGATACCACAGAGAACAAGATACACAAAGTTCACAGTCTCATAGGGTTTATGTTCTCATGTAATACCCATGTCTGCATCGTGTCTTCACTGAAAGTCAGTATTTATTTTTATTGACTGATATTATAAATATCTTTAACAAAATATATCAAGTGAATTATAATGAAAGAAAATTAACTTTTGTCACCTCATTGGTATATGATATTGATTAATGAATAAGTGAATTAATTATTTTCATCAAATATGACTGTAATTAACATAGTTCTACTTTCATTTTAGGTTTGGAGTATGAGTCAAAATTTACATCCATGCTGGATTTTACTAAAACTATAACCTCATTTGTGGCAATTAGTTTCATGTAACATCCAGGTTCTACTAAAGGACATTCTGGAAGGTATTCTGACAAAGAGTGGAGCATTACTTGTTTTCATCTGACCGCTAATAATCAAATTCCAGCCAGTCTACAAACTTTGGTCAAAAGTAAGTGTCACTTAATTGTCTAATAAATTATTTTCTATGGTGTTTCTTCCCCTTATAGTTGTTTTTTTTCCTCACTATGAACTTTTCCCACTTTTCAGTTTTTCCTTATCTTAGTAGTCAAGTTAGTGTTATAGGAAGGGTGTATTTCTTAACTGCAACCCAAAAGACTAAAAATAAGACTGACAGTGGAATTCTTAACAGAAATTTTTTTTAAAAATGGCAATTATCATTTTAAACAAAATAATTTAAAATATATAATTCTATGCCCACTGAGAATATCCTTCAAAGTAAAGGTGAAATAAAGACATGTCCACAAAATTATAGTGAAGAGAATTCACTAGTAGTAGATAGATACTAAAAGGAAGTCTTCAAGAAGAAGGAAAATACTCCTAGAAATAAATACAGAAAAGAGTAAAAGTGCTAAAAAAACTAAAGAATGGAAAAACATGTTATTTCAGCAGTATCCAAAAGAAGTCTTATGTAGTTATGCCAATGTCAAATAGGGAATATTTTAAGGCAAGAAGTATCACTAGAAATAAAGAGAGAGCAAAAAAATAAATAGAAGAAAAACATTTCATAATGAAAAAGGTCAATCTACCAAGAAGATTTAATAATTCTAAAATTGTGTGCATCCAACAATTTAAGTTCCAAATATATACAGAACAAAGTGGCAAAAGTAAAAGGTGGAGTGCAAAAATCCACAATGAAGAAGATTTTAACACACATTTCTCATAACTAAGTCCAAGCAGGAAAAAAATTCAATAAGCACATAGAAGATCTATAGAAGTTATTAAGATATTTACCTAATTGATATATATGAAGTGCTGCAGAACAAAATAGATGAAAGCACAGATTCTCTTGACATTCACATGAACATTTATCAAAGAGTATTGTAAAAAAATTTTATATAGACTGGAGTAAAAAGAAAATCTCAACAAATGTTAAAGTACTAGATAATTCAGAAAGTCCTTTGATCACAATGTAGTTAAACTGGAATTCAGTCATAAAAGATGACTAGAATATGTCCTTATATTTGAAAATAAAGCTATATATTACTAAATAATCCACAGATCAAGCTTTATACAGTAAAGCTATATATTACTAAATAATCCACAGACAATATTTTGAACTGAATTACAATTTTTTAAAAATCTAGTATTGCCTGCAGAGGCAGGCAAAATTGTTTAGACAGAAGGTATTACATTAAATGTATATATACAAAAAAAGAAAGGCTAAAAATGATTATTCTAAAGGAGTTAGATAATATCAATTCTAAGAAAATGGAAGAAAAACATAAAGAGCAGAAATTAAAATTTAAAATCTATGGAACACTAAATAGTCAATAAAAGTATTAAACAGCCAAAAGTTGATTTCTCTATAAATTATAGACTAATAGATTTGATACACTCCTAATAAGATCTACTAAGAGGGGCATCTGTGTGGCTCGGTCAGTTAAGCGTCCTACTCTTAATCTGGGCTCAGGTCATGACCTGAAGCTTGTGAGATCAAGCTCTGTGACAGGTCTGTGCTCAGCATGGAGTCCGCTTGAGATTCTCGGTCTCCTTCTTCCTATGCCCCTCCCCCACCCTTAAAACTATAATCTGTGTGACTATACAGATAAAGGAAGAAATGTTTTCTCTAAACAAAACTTCAGTCAAGCTAAAAGACATCACAGACCAGCTACAAAAAAAACAAAAAACAAAAACAAAAAAACCCCCAAAACCAAAAAAACCCGAAAATAGTTTAAATTATGTTCTGTTTCAAGAAAACAAAGTAAGAGATTCATCTAGCATTCAGCAGTTAGAGATTAGGAATATAATAATAAAATTATTTATGGAAATCTGTATCAAAAACTGATTTTCAACCTTTCCAATTTCATGGCGGTCTCATAAATAGCTACCGTATTTTCATCCTTGCAGATGCGAGAATGCTCGATGCCTATCAAAAAGGAATGATGAGGCAGAACAGACAGATGAATTAGGGAAGACTTTTGAAAAAACAAATCAATACGAAAGACTTTCTTTAATAATAGAGTGTAAATCCAACCAGGAAGGCAGTTGTGCCAGAGCCGCCTTGGAATTCCCCCAGGAAAGACAAGGCAAGAAGGAGTCAACACTTTAGGCTCAGCTGGTTCGAATTACTCTGGTGCGTCTGGGGCCACAGAGGTGGTCTCTAGTTGCCTGAAACCCATTCAGGGCAGAGAAAGCACCGGACTCCGCATCTTCAGCTCCGCACTTGCACCTGCATCAGGGAGCAGCTGTGGCTCTGCCTCCTTCCGGTCGGAGCGTAAATAGCCGGTTGCTGAAGCTGCTTCACAGGGCGCGCCCGTCTCGTTCGTCCCACTTCCTGTCCTGCTGTGGATGTTTCCTAGCACGTCACAGAGACAAGGGTGAGTGCGTTGTAATAAGGGATTTGGGGAGAGGGGGACCACGTTCGTTCATGAGCTTTTGTGAACGTATATTGCTATAATGATGCTATTTTATTACTGGGTACTGCTGTGTCTCTTCCAGTGCCTCCTGTAGGCATTAAGCTTTGTCAGAGGGGCTTAGGCATAGGAAAGGGCGTCATGTCCACGGGGTTCGGTACTCTCCACGGTTTCCGGCACCGCTGCGGTCCTGGCATGTGTGCTCCCCAGCAAGGGGACACGACCGTACGGGCGTGGGAGGGAGAGCTGGGTAAGACATAGTTGGGGCACAGACAGTGCACTGCTTGGTGTGTACGTGAAAACGTGCTTGTGGGAAGGTTGTCATTATCTTCAGATATCCTCTAGCTCCGGGAAGGGCAGTCTCTTCCCGGGTCTGAAGGCTCCCAAGAGAGGTCCGAACGTCATAATATACAGAAAATAACCAAGAACAATTAATACACATACCGAGTGTTGACAAGGGTGTGGAGGAACTGGAATTCTCATACATTTGGGAAGACAGTTTGGTAGTTGCTTTACAATGTAAACATTTACCTGCTTTGTGACCCAGTGATTCCACAGTTAGGGGTCTCTCTACCCAAGGGAAGTGAAAGTGTAACTCCATACAGATATTTGTACACTCGGATGATGTATATAGCTGGTGTATTTCAGATAGCCAGGATTTTGTAAACCATCTAAATGTATGTCAGCAGGTGAGTGAATGAACTGATGGTGGTAAAGTCATGTAATGGAATACTCTTTGTTAACACAAAGGAGCAACAAGTGAATGTGCACGTGAATGAACAACACCATGAATGAGTCTCAGAATAATTACGCTGAAAGTATCCAGTGCATGCCATATGTCTATATTTCATATAATTCTAGAATTCTTATAAATTTATGTAAAATATATGTAAAATTGTAGAAAATGCAATCTAGGATGACAGAAAAATGTTCAGTGGTTTCATGGGGATGGGGTGAGTGTTAGGGAAATGTCAATGGCAAGGGGATCATGTAACTCTTTGAGGTGATGCATTTGTTTGCTATTTTTGTTGTCAGTTTCCTGATTGCAAATTTTATTAGTTTCCTAGGGCAACTATAATAAATTACCACAAACTGGTTGGCTTGAAGTATCAGAATTTTATGACGTCAGTTCTGGAGACTAGGAGTTCAAACGCAATGTGTTCCAGGGTCATGCTTCCTCTGAGGTCTCTACGGGAGGATCCTTCCTTGCTTCTTCCAGTCTGTAATAGTCCTGGGTGTTTCTGGCTTTGGGGCAACATCCCTGCAGTCTCTGCCTCCATCTTCATATGGCCGTCTTCCCTGCATCTGTGTCTTTTTCCAAAGTTCCCACTTCTTAAAGGAAGGGGAAAATGAAGGGGGGGGCATCAGAGGGGAGACGAACCATGAGAGACTATGAATTCCGGGAAACAATCTGAGGGTTTCAGAAGGGAGGGGGTTGGGGGATGGGTTAGCCCGGTGATGGGTATTAAGGAGGGCAGGTATTGCATGGAGCACCGGGTGTTATACACAATGAATCATGGAACAGTACATCAAAAACTAATGGTGTACTGTATGGTGACTAACATAAAAAAAAAAAAAAAAAACTAGTCCTATTGGAATTCCAATACGACCTCATATTAACTAATTACATCTGCAGTTACCCTATTTCCAAATAAGTTCACATCCTGAAGAAACAAATATTTCAACATATCTTTTTAGAATTTGACCAATATATGTTTATTTACATACTCAGAACTTATCAAATTGTATCCTTCAACATGTGTGGTTAATTGTATGTCAATTAAACCTCAATAATCTGTTCAAAGTTGCTGAAAAGAGAGTCCTATAAGCAATACACTACAGTAGGCCAAATTCTAGATCAGAATTTTTACAAAAAAAAAAAAAAAAACAAAACAGCATAATAAGAATAGGCTGTGTATCATATGAAGGAAATTGAAAGAAACATTCAAGACACCGGAGTCATCCCATTAGAAGTTCCCTCAGGAGAGAAGAGAATGCTGTCAGGAAGATGAAGCATCATGATTTTATCCACAGGGTGTCCATTACATGGGTGAAGTGTGGCAGGCTTACTGCTTAGAAGACATTCAGTTAAAAAGGGTCATAGGCAACACCAAGTTTTGAAAGTACAAAATAATAGCTATGTTTTCAAAGTGTAAAGGGTCCTTTAAATTTACAGAAATGTGTTTCAAATACCCACCCAAAGGAAGGAAATAGGAGCATTGGCATATTTAAGTATCTTTACAAATTAACATATTCAAATGTTAATTAAAATTCAAATAAATAGATTTAATAGGAAAATGTATATTTTAAAATAAGAGATTTAAGCACGGTGGCCATTGAAATAATTTTCATATAAATTTCTGAATACATTTTAGAAATTGGCAGAGTGAAATTTAAAATAGCTTTTATTTGATTCAAAAATTGTATTTCTTTTAGTAGGGTACATTCGAAGACTAAAATATATTGTTGAATATGACTTAATTAGACAGTACCTGCAGTGATTTAGTACAATTTTTTTCTTACACTGGACATAGAAAAATAAGAAAAATCAAATATAATTATGTTTTCTGGTATACAAACCTATTCAAAACTGCATCTAGATTCATTTTCTAGAAATACTTGAAATTGGGGAAAGATTTCTTCTGAAAATTGCTGAATTTTTAAAATCATTAGCATTTCTGCCCATTAATAATTACCAAACCCTTTTTTTCCCTTCAAGACCTCCTCTGTTCTAATTTTATGATGTTACTCCTAAAATCTTTGTGTATCTACTAACCTAGTTCTTGGTCTGGTAGTGAATTTATTTTCTAATTACAGGTGGCCTGGTTTAGGTCAGACAGTGATGGGTCTCCACCTATATTCTGAGTCAGGAATGAAGTCTTATCATCCTGGTGTGCTAGCATGGAGTACAGTGAGCTATCCAAAGATACACTTTTTTTCCTAAATGAATTGAAGCCAAGGGGATGAGTGTCTAGCTCTCATTTGGTTGGAGGTCTAGTGTGGAACCATGCTGAGCTGATCACTGAATGAGTCTCTGTGGAACATCCTTCCATGTGCCACTTTCACTGGACAAAAATCCCTTGGGGGTTACATGAGAATAAATGAAAAAAAGTATTTTACCTTTATTAGTCTTATGAGACTAAATTTTCGATTCAGCATTATTTTCTTTTCCTAGTTCTTCTAAACTTTAGTGATCATGAAAGTCAATTTGTTCCACTTCTCATTCATTTACCAATGGAAAACAATCCTTAGGGGCCCTTTTAAGATTACATTAAATGTAGTTATCTGGTTTCAAGTGAGTAAGACCCTAATTACTTTTGAAAGAAGGTGCCTGAATGATATACCTTCAACCTACATCCAATTTGTTTTACTCAGACAACCATCAAGGAAAACATTCAGTGACAGAAATACAATGTGTAGTCTAATTTGGTATGGAATGAATATTTTCTGCAAGGCTAATTACAACCTCCTGGAAAAAAAGACTAATCTCTTGTCACTGACACAGTAGGTCAATAACTATATTTCCATTCCCCATTGGCACCTGCTATGTTTTCTGGTAATCAACTCACCAGTAGATAGGACATACTTACCATGCAAAATGTGGTTTTAAATGTACTATTACATTTTATTTTTTTATTAAAACATTTTTAATTTAAATTCAATTAATTAACATGTAATGTATTATTTGTTTCAGGGATACAGTCTGTGATTCATCAGTCTTATATAATACCCAGTGCTCATTACAACACATACGCTCCCCAGTGTCCATCACCCATGTACTATTACCTTTTATTTATATCTATTTTTCAAAGCAAGCACATAAGCTAAACTATTTATTTTCATTCCTTAATTAAATTTAGGTACAGAGAACTCATGAATTCATCTAAACAAAACATAAATTACAACTAGCGCTAAGACTAAGCAAGTTTTATTGCAGCAAATACTGCTATAAAATCTGCAGTTTAGTGTGAAACTGTGATTAATGCCCATGTTTGCCAGGTAATAACTAGGGAAGTTGTTTGGTGGGGTTGTTTGTTTGTTTTTATTGACATTGGATTTCTAGTCCTTGTCTATGAGAAATTGAAAGATTTTTATATTTCTTTTATTTTTGCTTGTTTATATTCTTTTTACTTTTTCTGGTTTAGTCTCACAGACTGATTTGGTCTTACAGCCAGCAATCATGTGTGAATGTACGTCTGCATGATACAAAGGAGTGACTTTTCCTTTCTTTGAGTATTAACCTTAATGTGTCTTATTTTAGTTTTCATTTTCCCTTGGGCAATGTTCTGAGTGCATACTTGACGTCTACAAATTCTCTTGCAAAACTACATGTGGCTCCTTTCAAATTGAGTCTTCCCCTCCCCACCCTCCCAAAGATAATTTCAAAAATTTGATCAGAAGTCATAAACTGGCAGCCTGTAAGCCAAATTCATTCAGCAGATGTATTTCTATTGCAATGACTGTTGTGAGTGGTATTGTTTTGTTTTTACCTCTGTAGTATTTTTTAATTGAATAACTTTTAAAAATCGGGAAATTTCATGTAACCTGGCTTTTGAAAATTGTGGGATTTGCCAACTTTCTACAGGGAAGAAATCTTCTGGAGTCGAGTCCTTTTAGCCATGGCAAGTACACATCAGTTTACCATAGATTTCAACAATTATGATTTTTCTTTTTTTTTTTAAGATTTTATTTATTTTATTTGACAGAGATAGAGACAGCCAGCGAGAGAGGGAACACAAGCAGGGGGAGTGGGAGAGGAAGAAGCAGGCTCATAGCAGAGGAGCCTGATGTGGGGCTCGATCCCATAACGCCAGGATCATGCCCTGAGCCGAAGGCAGACGCTTAACTGCTGTGCCACCCAGGTGCCCCAATAATTATGATTTTTCTTATCTTGGCTCGTTTCATTCATGTATTACTTGCTTGGTCCAAGTAGCCATTTGAGAGTGTAATATGTGATTAATATGCATTCAAAGAGCATATATATTGAAGTACCATGCTTGTGCTTATGGCTACAGTTTGGCTTAGTTTCCACTAAATGACGTAGCTGCTTGACAGACAAAAGCAGTGCTCTGAGAAAGCGTCCTTTATATGGTCATAGTTTACTAAAATTCAAAGTGTTTTACCTATATAAAAATAGCTGTTTATTAAATATAAAGGCAAATATGGATAAAACATATATACATTTCCATTACAAGACAAAATGACGTTAAAGCAAAATGTGAGGGGCGCCTCACCCCGCAGTTGGTTAAGCATCTGACTGGCTCCGGGCACAATCTCTGAGTCCTGGGATCGAGCCCCCACATCAGGCTGCATGCTCGGTGGGGAGTCTGCTTCTCCCCCTCTCCCATTGCCCCTCCTGCTCACTCTCTCTCTGTCTCTCAAATAGTCTTTTAAAAATAAAAGAAAGCAAGATGTGAAAATAAAAAGATATAAGCCTAGTTTTAACTTGCCCACTATGAGTGAAGTTTGTTTTTTCTTACTGGTTTATGAAGACAGATTTACTTTCAAGTACACCTTGGCTATATACAACCCTGGGGCAAGTCTTGTCTCTCTCCCCTATGCAGTAGTTCTTCTGCTGTTAGCCAAGTGCCAGAACCCACCCACAGAGAGCACAGCAGTACCGGTTTTACCTCTGAATCTCAGAACTGAGACCAAGTCCTCACTGAATCTGTAGGGACTGAGCTGTGTCTCATTCTTCTCCTGTCGTCTGACTCAGAAGCTGCCCTTCAGGGTGGTAGCTGAGCCCACTAAGGTTGGCATGTCATACCAAGTCCGCCATCTTCTTGCTGTCTCTCTCTCCAGCTTCTCTTTGTGCCTTATCCCAGTGCTCCGCTCTCTTTACCCTGAATGCTCACATGAAATCTAAACCCTTCCAACCCTACATCTTCCATTGTTACATTTCTAAGTAGCAAAGCATCAAAACACAGCTGTTTCTCGAGAAGTTTTTAATGATACTCTCTTGTATGCTTTAAACAGGATTAAACAGTGTTAAACAATTTTTTAAAATTCGGTGTAATTTTTTTTTAAAGCATTTCCTACTTCATCTTTCCCATAGTGCTAAGGGATGTAGGGACACAGCTGCAATCTTCATTTGCTCCAGCTCTACCTTTGTTGTTATTGTTGGGTTTCCCCAGATGCCTCCTCCTGTCTACAGTGGCTCTCCCTAGTACTTTTCATAATGAGTTTGGTTTTAGTATTCTCTGTAGGTGTCACCGATGTCCTAAGTGGCCTTGAGAAGAACTCCATGAAAGGAGAGGATGTCTGAAGTGGAGGAGAAAGGGACGCCATTGAAGTTAATCACACGTGATGGCGATTCAACCTTCCTGTAATTAGTATTAGTTGCTAGAATGAAGCTGAGAGTAGAGAGGAAGACAAATAGTGATCCTTTCGTAAAATCACAATATAGGTAAAAATGCAACTTTATTTCTATCAGGACAAGGTGTACGTAGAAACATCACATAATCCCTGATACTTCGTGTACCTGATGAAGTGAAATATGCCTGGTTTCCAATCACCACTTCAGCACATGTTTTCAATATGTGTTTTCATCTAGAACTTTTATTTCTTGAAATCGAGATGTCAGGGAGTGGCCAAGCAGGATGATTAGCTCAGATCATTTAAGGAGTAGACCTTGGGCAACCTTGTTAACATTTTGAAGATAATTTTTTTTAAATATAGCTTTATAATAATGTGGATTGAAATAATAGAAGCACTTCATTTTAAAAATCGAACATATCTGTACTTTAATGATTTTTCTTCAGTATTGCAAATTAAATTTTTATTTGTAGAATTTAGTAAAAGCAGAGTGGGGCATAGTACTTAAG
Organism: Ursus arctos; assembly: GCF_023065955.2. Lineage (NCBI taxonomy): Eukaryota > Metazoa > Chordata > Mammalia > Carnivora > Ursidae > Ursus > Ursus arctos. The sequence goes on from NW_026623057.1 coordinate 1,515,646, forward strand.
CCTACAGTCTTATTCAAATTAAAATACCCAGATCTTTTAATTGATTATATCACTTAGAAAGGGTGTGATCTAATTAGTAACGTTGCTGTGCCTGGTTTTCTGATTTGAGAGATGGAAATGATAATAGTCATATATTAATACTAACTTAATGAGAAAAGAGGCCTTGCAGATGGGAAATACTCCTATCTATTTGACTAATGCCCTGATTTAGTTAATTCTAGGTCCTTCTTGCAATTAACAGATATTTACCAGCACGTAGGTGTTCTGGTGCCTGCTATGGAACGTGTACTGGGTAGACCTCCCATCTCTCCTCATGTGACTGCCTGGTAGGTGGCAGGGTAGAGGAGCCCCTTATTACTGGGCTGCAAAGAGGAGTTCATGGGGAATTTGGCGTTGACAAAGCAGTTACTAAGAATTTCTTATCTTCCAATCCCATGTCAGTTCCCACGGTTTATTGTCTCCGGTCAATATTATTTGCTGTGGATTAGGTACACGTGGCTTTTATTGTTTTGCTAGTAATGTGGACATTTTCCTTCTTTACACATTGGCAAATGTACATCATGTTCTGTTTCCTGATGGCCTCAAATGTCTCCACTAATTCCTTAATGTAAAAGTCAGCAGTGGGAACAAGTCTGACCACAGTACTATGTCAGGAGGAATCCTAAAATTCCTAAGAAAGATGACATAAAGGTATTGTAGCTTATTCAAGAAGAGCATGGGGATTGGAATTGTATCCCAGTTTGAACACAGAAGCTTCCATTGGGTGACTAGCTGGGCTTCTTTAAACAAATCAATCAAACTTATCTATGACTGATTTTTCTTGTTCTTAGAATAAAGCAAATCTGGACAGATTGAGAGTGATGTTGGATAGGCGAGGAAAGTTAATATATGAAAAGCACATAGCAAAACACCTGGCATACAGCACTCATCCAAGGAATGATAACAAACCTTATCATCATCAAAATCATCTTGGGGATAAAGATCAACATTACAATGACTTGCAATTTTATGCCTTTTAAGGCCTGGCTTTTCAGAGATCCTGTTACCCTGTTTCAAGTCTTTTATTTACAATATTAAAACAAGTGGTGTTTTGGGTTTTCTCTGTACGAACCAGCTTTAAAAAGTGGTAACGAGATTGGTAGATCATAGGATGTGAAAGGGTGAGCCATCATTCTAAATGGTGCATCCACATTTCATCAAAAGAAATTGAGATGTAATGTTTTTCCTGCTTTAATCAATATAAATATCAAAGTCAATATTTGCATTCTTGAAATAGAAGCAGACAAAGGACCCTAACACTTCCCTGGTAAGGTGGCCATTAAGTTCCAGTTAGCCTGAAATAGGCCCAGATTATGTTTGTTTTCCTGGTATCCTTATTATCGGTGTCCCTTTTACTCTTTAAAAGTTCAGTTTGGAAAATAGTATATAACTTACATGGTTGCAACATAAAATGGTAGACTTGTTAGGCTGTGGCAAATTTATGTAGCAAACTGAGAAAGGCACTTGACTGTCCAAATGTGATTTTTGAAATTCTGCTACCTACCTGTCTGACATGAGGACCTCCATAGTTCTCCTGGATCTAGTTGAAAAACTTTGTTATTCTGAGAACCTCCAACATAGGAGGAAGAACTGTAAACCTAAAAGGTGATGTCGTGATTGAGATCTAGTGGTTTTAGTGATTGACTAGGATTTAATGCTTTGATGGAGATCAGATTCCCATATGAAATAGTTTTTTTGAAAACCACAGTAAAGTGCTCCATGCATATCCCACTTAAAACATATGAACTTGACTCAAAAAGAAATCAAGGTTATTTTATGAACTAATAATTGCTAAAATACTTCCCATTCTGATAGCCCTACTGCTGCATTTAATTGCCAAAGTACATGTTCTTGGGAACGCATGGACAGATTTTGATTTTTTTTTTTAAATAAAAGATAATTATCCCAAAGTCACACAGAAAAGCATCTCTTTTATTTTAGACAGAGTCACAGTTTTAAAAAAATGAGTAGTTACATTCACATTCAATGTGTATTAACTTTTTAGAGACTCTTAATATGTTTGTATTTTCTTTCTCTTCCTTCCAGGCAAACTCTTACCTTCACTACCTATCCACCTGTTATCTAGCTAGTATTTTTATTTATTACTTACAGCTCACTTACTTGATCCCAAAGAAAGATCAGATTTAATTGGGAAATTGAGCAGAAGAAATGCACTGGCTTAGAAGCAAGCAATGGATACTAGCCAACTTTAGGGAGTTAGGCGGCCTTTCGCTTACAAAAGTTGTGGCCAAGAGGCAGGTAAACTACTCCGTAGTCATCGTCTAAGGAAGTACTGCCTAATAGGGTTCTTCTGTACTTGCAATTAACCATCTTGCTGTGGATCGAAGGTAGAGTCACTTTATGTCAAAGCTACACTCTGCTATGGAATGTTAAAGTGAAGTTCCATCACACTTACAGTATTAAATCCTGCACAGGATATGTCTGGGAGTTGTAGGTGCCAATCACCCACCCACTCTACCCCACACTCCCACCCACAGGGCTGCTCTCCTGCTTTTCCCACCTGGGTTGAAAGACCTACCAAATCATACTCATGGATAAACAATGCCATATACAATTACTCCTCAAAACTTTCTATTTTTCTGAAATATTTGATTTTATTCCTTCTGTTTAAAATCTTATCTCTGTATGTAATAATAAAAATAGAAGTAAAAGACAAGATTTTCCTTCATCTCCATTTATATGTCACTAACACTGGAAATTTGGTTCATTCAAAGCAATTCATTGTATAAAAAGGTATTTATTTGAAGTCTCTTATTTAGAGTCTTCGATATTGCTCCATGTGGGATAAATGTTCGAATTTTCCATTTTACTTTCCACGTTATTATAGGGACATCAATGAAATTGAAATCTTGGTTAAAAGTACATCATTTAAGTAAATTATAGGGACAAATGAACTTTTGGGTAGAATTACACATTTTAAGTAAGTGAATACAATTTACAATTGGTATGGGCGGACTGTTTAGATAACTACATTGGATTTTTAAAATCTGATTATCTTATTCATGTACAAACCCAACTCCTCTCTTTTATGTTGAGAATTCTTGGTATGCTTTGACTTGCTCTGGAGATTCACATGAAGTCCTTGGACTTTAAATAATTACTTCACTTATACTAACTCACGTATACTAACTGCAAGTCTATGTTGTAGTCTCTCCTGAAGAGTTCTCTAAACCTTACAAAACGTTCTTTCTCTGATTTAACTACACAGAATTGCCTTACCGAGAAATGTGAGTATAGTTTTCTTTTTTAAAAAGGGAAAATCTTTTCTCACAAAAGAACAAAGCCATGAATCTATAGAATATCCCTTCAAAATATTACTGTTATCCAACAGTATACTTGTATACTTTTTGGACTAAATGTATATATCAATATAAAAAGAGCATATAGGTTTGTGTGTAGATACTCCCATTTAAGTCACTCAAAAAATACAGTTTCATGTCATGAAGAACAAAGGCGTTTTCAACATATATGATTAATTACGAGGCTTTGAGTCCACAGATAGAAATATCACCAGAAAACTGTAAAATCTCAGTAAAGATACAAAACCACAAATGCTTTTACACCATCTACTTCATGAGAAGTAGCTTCTAGTTTCAGCTAGAATAAACATAAGAAAAATATTTTGACAAATACAATTCTAATTCTGGTCAAAGGGATGTAAACTACATCTCCTACATCTTAATTATAGTTGGATCCTTTAGGGTAACTACTAGATGACTTGGAGGCTGTCAGTTTCTACTGGAAATGAGAACAAAGTATCTTTGTTTGTGTCAAAGATGTGGTTTTATCATTTAGAACCAGAAATAGCTTTAGAAACAATTAGGCCTGTTTTCCAATGCCTGTGCATTTGAATATTAACCATGCAAAAAGCAAAATGTTGACTATCTCAAACTCCAAAATTTAAATAGGAGATATTTTTTTCCAATAGGATAATTCCTTCATCTGCATGATACATTTTATATAAAACATACCACTAGTTAACTTATCAAGGGAAAGCTCAACTCAAATGCTATGGTGTTGGATTGGAGAAAGCTTTTTTAAAATGACAAAAAGCTCAAAAATATATAAATAGCTGTGTTTAATTACATTAAAGTAAAACTGCATATAAACTTCTACAAACAAAAGATAAAACTGGAAAAAATTATAATTCCTTTAACAGTTAAGGAATTCATATTCTTAACATGTCCAGCATCCATGTGAATCAGTTGGGAAAAGACCAATGTCCAATGAAGGATTGGGAAGATGACATGCATGTGGGGAAAAAATCTCATCCTCACTTATACAAATTGAAACTCAGCTATGTAACATACCTATCCTATTCCTATAGTTAAAAAAAAAAATTACACAATGTGTCAATGGGGTGTCAGGAAAGCATGCATTCTCATGCATTGCTGGTGGAAATATAGATTAATACAATACAACAGGCAGTTTGGCAATATTTCTCAAAATTGAAATGTATAATTCATTTTGCTTAATAATTCCCCTTCTAGGAATTTATCCAGTGACATACATGCTATCTAAATGACATCTGTGCAAGATTTATTTGGAAATAACTTAAATGTCCAACTGGTCAAATAAATTATAACACATTTCTATAGCCGTTAAAATAAGGAAGATCCTGTGCTGATACGGAACGAAGAGTGTGTGCGTCCCCAGGTGTGTGTGTGTGCGTGCAAGCACACTTGTCCATGGAGCTAAGTGATGAAAGTTGAAACTAATTTGTAGGACAGAATCATTGTGTTAAAAATAAAGGGCAGGGAAGCAAAAAGAAATCATGCTTCAATATCTTCGCTTGGGAGATATAATTGTTTGGCTGGGATACTTCTGGCAGCAAGAGACAGAAGGGAGATAGACTTTAAAATCTTGTGCTGTGTATCTTGAAATTTGTGCTGTGTGCGTATGTGTGTGGGTGCGTGTGTGTGTTAACTTTGATAGTATTTTGATTTTTAAAAATATTTACTCAATGTTGTCTTTAGGAATTTGAATTATTCTTACTCTTCTAAATTTATTTTGTTGTGCACTAAAGAAAATCTGATGCATGCCCAACTAACAAATCTTATAAATCAAAGGGTGTCAAAATGTTCTTTATAGGCTCATAAAGCAGGGTTTAAAAAACTTAGTGAAACACAAGACATAGGGTATATGACCCTGCTCTTCAACTTATTACATATATACCCATGGGAGGTCACTTAAGTTCCATTTCCTCATTGTTAAATAGCCAAAACTTGCTCTAACATACAATACTGTAAAAGTCCAAAGACATAACATATGTAAAATTGTTTTGTAATCAAACAAGGAATACAAGTGTAAATTATAGGAAAAGTAAATTTTTTCAGAAGGAAACCAAAATAAAGCATGTATTTAGGATACATCATCAGCAAAATCGGTACATTTTCCTATTTCCTTACTTTTGCCTCTAGGCACAGATATCCTCATCCCAGCCTGTATCAGATGAAAGTTTAACTGTACCTGCTTCTCTTTCTGTATCTATCAAGAACTGTTAATAATTTAATTGTGCCTTTGTGTTTCCTTCAAATCTCTCCAGACTGCCTCCTTTTGTATTAAAAAAAGCATAGTATTAAGGAGGCCACGTATTGCATGGAGCACTGGGCGTTACACGCAAACAATGAATCACGGAACACTACATCAAAAACTAATGATGTATTGTATGGTGACTAACATATAATAAAAAAATTAAAAAAAAAATTAGGTGAGAGTAAGGAGATAAGGTATGTGTTTAACTAGAAACATCAGAGGTCTTTGCAAACATGCAAAAGTCTCCTGTTGAATTTCAGTTTTTAGCATTTAACTTCTTAATGTGTATTCTTAGAGAAGAAAACTAATGAGTGAGGAGGAGGAAGAAAAGGAACAGGAGGAAATGTGTGTTTATTAGCTCCCCTGAATCCCAGATTAGGGGTATTAATGTACAAGGGGTATCAATGTATAAAATTTAAAAATAAATAAAGCATAGTAGGTTAATTTCTATACCCAAGTGAAATACATATCTACATGTTAATGATTGCGAGGTTAAATCCCTTAATAAGACATTTTATGGCTCTTTTCTGTAACTATGTCAGATTTCCAGGGGAGCTGTTTCAGGACAGGTTGGCCTTAAAGAATAAAGGAAGATGTGTGAGTACCTTAGTGGGCTGAAGAGGAACTCGACTCTTATGTAAAAGTAGTTAAGTCTGGAAATTGAAGCAACTGTAGGCATTTCATTTTTCTTAGATACAGAATGTTCTAGATGAATGTCAAATTTCTGAACGAAAATGACCTCGCCTGATGAAAGATTGAAACAATATCACCATTTAAGTGCAACATGATTTTTAATGTCTTTCATGAAAATCTCATTTTACTGGAAATGGCACTAGAGCTGTGAGAAAGCTACATACAGTATTTAAAATAAAATATCTAAGTGATCTTGCAATGTATTAGGACAAGTTTTAACATAAATTACACTATTAAAAAAACCTTTAGAATGTATTATCAGGCCTTCACTACCCCACTACAACTTCTGCTATTTTCAAGCAATTTCTCAGAATAATAAAACTTTTTGAGAAGAAGCAAGTTTATCACTGAAATAACTACAATAGAACTTTCTTTGGGTAGACAGAACAAATAATAGACCTGAGAACCAATTAAATATGATTGTTCAGGCACATTAATATTGGGGAATACTTACAAGTTTTCAATTTTCCCTTTCCGTGATTGGTAGCATTTATCTATTGAGTGGAGTTTTGGTTTGGGCAGAATGATTCCTGGGGAGGAGACCGATAATAGTCAAACGCAGGAGGACTTATAGGGCATTGGGATCCATCCAAACCGGCTTCCAAGAATGGAAAAGCAGGAACACTGAGATAAATACTCCCCCCCCCCTTCAGGTACTGTTATGATGTAAGTTGGGTCCTAATTACGGCCACTGATTTCATTCAGTCTTACAGTGGAAACCTAACTACTTTTACAGTACCACATCAGAAAGTTTAGAGAGCAGATGTATTTAGTGCAACTTCATTTTAGCAATGGGGCGATAAAATTATTGTTTCCCTTGAAAGGAACTGGAAATTAGGAGAAGGGAGATTTAGTTATTATTTTTTTCATTGATAACATATGACGCTATATCAGAAATAGAGCCCGAACTGGAGGAAATCACTTGGTTGCTGTAATAGTAGCTGATCACTGCTGATCACTGATTATCAGTTTCTGAATCACAGATAGCTTGCTTACTTTGTTACTGTTGTCTTACTTGGTGTCTCCAGTCAGTGTCTAATCAATCTCTGACAATCCATTTTCTAGGTGATCCTTAGAACCACCAGCCATCTCAGCTTTATGAGTATTTCCCTTGTAAACATGGTTTGAAAGGAAAGAGTTGGCTTGGTGTTCAACAGAAACAAAAGTGTTATGTTTATTTTTGTCATAGAGCAAGTTCTTGCTATTCACGAAAGGTATGTCTTGAATTCATAAATACCGTTATTTTAGAGAGAGATGCTGAGTCAGTGGAATACTAGCATGACTGACTAACATAATGAGTCCCTCCCACAGACCAGCCTTGCGGTTCGCATATCCGTAGGGTACTTACATACATTACCTCAAGAAACCCCTATAACAATCCTATATTGTAAATATTATTATCAATGTATTTTGTATCCTAGACCTCGGTGTTGACTGTGAGAAGTACAAAAAGCATTTTAAATCCTAAAATCAAAATATATATAATAGATTCAGTAATCCTTTTTTATTAACTCTAAAAACGTTGTTCATCTTCTGAGTCATGAACTGTTTGAGAATCTGATGAACTAACATCATCAGATGATCAAGCATCCAGTGCCCATTACCTATAAATTATAAAGATCGATAAATATTCCCAAAGCTTTAAGATTGATATTTACATACATTTCATGGTTTCTAAGGTGACCCTAAGTCTTTGTTCTTCCACTAAATATTGGTGACATAAATGGCAGCAAATCACCCATAGTTTGTATCTGGATTTTTGAAATTATCACTCCCTGTTTCTGCCCCATTTTTTTCTAAATGCACTATCCTCCTACAGACAGCCATGCAGAGCACTCAGTGTCTGCCTATTTGAAGATGTAACACTTTTCTCTGGTGTACATGCTGGCAAATGGAATCTTGCATCACAAAGTATGTGCATATTTAATTTCCCTAATTAATTTTCCTTCCAAACGGGTTGTATACCAATTTGCATTTTCATCCCCAGTTTAGGAATGCCCATTTCTTTATACTCTCACTTACACTTAAAATTATCCAACAATAAATAATATTTAGTTGATTTTTTTAAAAAATCCCATTGCTGTTTTATGGTACAATCCTGATTATTAATGGGACTGCACATGTTTTCATAAGGATTTTTTCATAATTTTGTGTCCCATTGTATAGGTTTTTCTGTGAATTTGCTATTTGTATCTTTATCCATTTAACCTTATTTACTGTTTTGTCATTTCCTTATTAATTTGCTTGTCTTTAATTTCCTTTATGGTATCTTTTGTCATGCAGAAGACTGTAAAGAATGTTGAAAAGGCAGTTAACTTGTAGCATGAGCATACAAGTTAAGCATAATTCTTGATAGAAATACAACATGAGAAATCCAAGAGCCTGTCAAAACATTTCTTTATCTTCAATATTGGTGATAGTCAAAGGTTTCAGAAGATAACTCCTAAAAGAATACATGCATATATTCCTCCTTCTAAGTTCTAATCTTTACAACTATCTTAGGTATAACATCAATCCTATGTGAATGAGAATAAAAAATAAAGAAATGTGGCTTGAAGAATGTTGAGTAATCTCTCATTTTAAAAATCTTACCTTCTGTCTTTCATCAAGTCTCTGATTCTAACATGTTCCACTAAATTGTCATTATTACATTATTTTCAATTTAAATAATCCTGACTGTGGTTGAATGGATTTTGATTGAAACACCAATTTCAAGGATCAGTGTTAAGGGGGATTTAAGTCTGGGGATGAGTATAATAGGAGGACAGAACGTACATGAGAGCCTGTGGTCACAGTTGGTAACCATAAGAAAGTCCAGGGCAATGCAGAGAGTGACTTTGGTGTGTCTATGATGGTGTCTAAGGCATAAGCAAGGATATTGTCAACAGTGGGAAGTTTGGATTAGAGGGTGGCGATGAACTTCATGTAAATTGACAAGTGGGCCGGATGAGAAGTGATGAGAGCTTGAACTCATATCGAAAGAGTAGATCGAGGGAGAAGACAATAGTTTTAGTACACACTTAATAGAGGAATCCTCCTTCTACTTCCCCAGTGAGCCTGGCAGGGAAATGGGTCTTGGATAAGATAAAAAGTCCGAACAGGTCAGGTGGAGGAAGTTTCCTCCAGGGTTCTTTGTAACTGGGATAGGGTAACTTTTAGAGATATGTTCCTGGCTCAGCAGTAGACTCCTTTCTTAGTCTCACTTTGTGTGTTGGGGTGTGTGTGTAGGGGAGGCAGCATGATTTGAAAGTGTCTGATTGAAGAAGGGGAAGAAACAATGCTCTAGAATCCAGAAGTACTAACTCGGGTGTTGAGAAATAACGGCCAGTGATCAAGCAGTTAGGCAGATGTTTCCCTATCTTCTTATTTGTTTAGACTGAGGGTCACGCTCACTGCTCATTGACTAAATCCTTCTCACGGAAATTTTTTGTTTGGTCTGCACAAGACTTAACTATTTTAAGTCAACATATAAGAAATTGTACATGAGGATTCCTGGCTTCTGTGTAAGAACTGGAAGCTCTGGAAACCTGGTCCTCGTTCCCATGTGGCGACAGGCAGTGGAGCTGAAGAGTCGTTTCTTGATGGAATTTTAGTGCTCACTTCTTCATTCTCACCACACAGCTTGCTTCTTACGCATGGCCTGTTCCACTGAGATTTGTGGTGTTCTTTCCTCTCCTCTCCTCTCCTCTTTCTCTTCTCTCCCTTTCCACTCTCTCCTGTCCTCTCTTTCCCCTCCCCTCCCCTTCTCATCTCTTCTCATCTCATCTGCCTGATTTCAGTAAGCAGTTTGGAGACTTCAGGATAAGATAAGGCTCAGCGTTAATCTTTGGGACATAGAGGAGTGTGTGTGTGTGTGTGTGTGTAAATATATATGCATGTACATCTGATTCAACCGTTACCAATAAATAAAAGATAAAGGTCTGTAACTTACCCTTATACTCAAAGAGAAGCCTTTCATGCCTTAGATGCTTCTGTGAAATTAGCAGTGTCAAACCCATCGTCTCACAGCTAATATTATTTGGAGGTACACGAAGGACCAGAGATAACCACAAAATGACCCACTAGGAGCCTGCACCACAACTGCCACCAGAGGGTCCTTCTAGACTGATAATGCAGACCTAGTGTTACATCCTAAAGACAAGAGGGATTTGTGTCAGGGAAGGTCTAGCCTCGCTAGTAAGGAGGAGATTGTGCTAATGGTGGCTGGAGATTCTAAGGCAGAAGTTAGAAGTAAGCACTCTCAAAGGCAGGGGACTTGAGGATAGGAATTTTCAGGATTTACTGAAAGACTCTCTGGAAGGTGTTAACTCTTCACGTGTGTTACGCTTGAACTTTGGCAAAAGTTCTGTACTGTGTACAGTTCTGTGTGTTTTAATAAATTAGTTTTGGTATTTTTATGTGCTTATTGTACAGGCATGGCAGCATTGTTGGCACACATATTTTAGTTAAGCCCCCTCAAGGATGTTTTCGTCCTTGTTTGTATTCCGTGGTGTGCTATGGATGTGCTATAATTTAAGTAACCCATGTTTTCTCGCCTTTTCTTAAACAGTGTGGGAATGGAGAACAAAAACATCTTTTGTTGGTACTATGCCACTCCCGGAAAATGGACATTTCTGTAAGATAGCCTACTGTAAAAGGACATGCTTCTTATAGTGTGTGTGACAGTGATCCAGTGGCTCACGCTATTCGAGCCCCTTCCTGGTTACTCTCAGAGCTACCTTATCTATGGCACAGAGATTGGAAAATGCTGCATCTGTGTATAATTTTCTTTTCCTAACATGACCCTTTCAAAAATTGTTATATCCTTGATAGTCTGCAAGGTTGTGTTGTGAGAGACAAAATACCCAGCTAGGAAAAGACATGTGTTCCACTCTGACAGCCATATCTGTTTTTGTGTTACGTTGACTTACCCTCCTGGTGGAGAGTCCATTCTCATCTGATTCTCTGAGTACATTCTGTTATCCGTATTGATAGAACTACATAACTGGACCAACGTGGAAGCAAAGGAGAAAAGTGTTCTGGAACCACCCTGAGGTTCCAGGCTGTGAAGATGTGCACATTCGATGTGCCACTCCAGCTTTTCTCCTGAGTGGAGCAGATTTCAGGATTCACCCAGTTGTTTAGGCCACGAGCCAGGCAAGATCATGGCATCGCACAAGGGGAGCACTGATCTTAGTTACACATTGGACATGTTCCTACATTTTCTCCACATAGAATATTTTGGGACTGCTCTGGCCAAAGTTTAAGACATGAGAGTTGTTATTATAATTGTTCTTATTGTTGTTATTATTTATTTATTTATTTATTTATTTATTTATTTATTTTATTCCTCTGCCCATTTCTGTGTTTATTTATGTCCTGGTATCACCTTTTTCATTCTCCCCTGACTTCTATGTTTCATGTTTCCTGTTGGCTACTAAAATTTACCAGGCCTCTCTTCTCTGAAAAATATCCCAGTGCTCCAAATTCATTTCTGCTTTCCACCAAAAATTACCTCTTTTTTTTTTTTTTTTTTTTTTGATCAATCACAGCAAAGAGGGAGACTTTCTGGAAGTTGGAATGGCTACCGTACCTTGCTTAAGCTTCCTGGAAATACTTGAGCTTAACCACATAAGCGAATGTCATTTTGGGTGAAATCTCAGGCAGAATGACAGAGCAAGGGGTGTTAGCCACTGGGGCGAGATATTTGCCAGCCTCGGGGAAGCCTTCCCACACTCTTTACTGGACCCCAGCTGAAGATCTGTTTCTGGCTCGGCCGACTCCTACTTCCATCAGTGTCTTGACCTAGCAGTGAAGAGAGAAAACCAACACTGCTGTTACACGTTACAAAATGAGCGAACTAATATGTTTTAAAGGGCACATTTTCCAATTTCCAAATTATGCTGGCACTTCATTTATCACTCTTAGTTCTCACTGAGTTCTTAGCATTCTGCTTTCAATTGGTGTCTTGACAAGAGAGTAGGAATTAAAGCACAACACTGTAAACATTGTCTCTGACAGCAACTCAGGGAAACATTCGGTAGCAGGAGGGTAAAAAATCTGTATCTTCTGATTATTTGCACATTTAGACTATACACGTTATTCAAGTTTTCACTTTGGATAAGTAATTGAGAATTATTTACATTTGATCCTTTTAATATTAAATATAATCTTTTGTGGCCTAAATGTCTCAAGATGTGTATGAAGTGTTAAAGCAATGATATAATAAGTTGAAATGATTTGTATATTCAAAAAAGCTAGAATTACTAGTGAAAATTACAGTGTAATTAGAAAAATGTGTTATCAATGTGTGAGGCCAAATTTTATCAACAGACCTAGAAAATAGTTCTAATAACAATGTAAATGCATTGTAGTGAAAACATTGACCTTGTCTGAAAAATAGGGAGCATGTGTGAAGCATATGTGTATGAGAAATGTGTAAGAAATATTAAGGAAGTTATTTTGACTACAAAACTTGAAAATATCTAACATTATGGATTCCTATATTTTTGTAGCATTTTCAGAGGAATAGATATAGTATTCATGTAAAATTGGTTCTTTCCATAATCTTAAAAGCCTGCCAGTTAGTAAATACTACTTTTCCTATTAAGTTTGAATGAATTTTGTTACCCCTATCTTTCTAACTCCTTCAGAAATGTCACTCCCTACAGTGAATCATTACTGAACCCCTTGCACATGTTTTCCAAAACCACTTTCAAAACTACCATCTCCTTTTTATACATTTACACAAGAGATACATAGTAGGGTATGTTTTGTCATTTTACAGATAAGGACATTGATGCCCAAAGAGGTTATGTGTCTTGCCTGAAACCCGGAAATTGGTATCTGAACCTCATTTTCTCTTTTCTAATTGACTAAAATGTCTGTGTTCTATTGCTTTCTAGAATAACAGTCTCATCATATACATATAGTGTTACAGCGATGAGATCATAAGTTTACATATATCTGTGTATGTATATAAATGTGTATGTGTGTGTATCTACATATACGGCCTTCGTCGTGATGCTGAGACATACCACTGAAGGAGAGCGGTATCACATTTCAGTTTCGGAAGATTATAAATCCATAATATGATTCAAATGATGGTGTTTTATGAGTAGGCACTAGTTAAAATAGTTTAGATTTGTATGCAATCACGTCTCTCTCCTTTTGCATTTTTCATGCATGCCTCTTAGATCTATATTTCCCTCAGACAATTCACTTTTCAGATAACATGTCTGTTTCCACAATACACATTTTACATTTTCTTAGCCTCCGTTTACCTCTCTTTTCATGTTATCATTTCTTCAAATCAGTAAGATCAAATATCTAAGCCTTTGTTTTCATGTGTCTTTCAGCACAAAAATGTAAATGTGTTCCCAGGTATGGAATACTATGGGACTTTTCAGATAGTGTTTAGTCACATTTGGATGATTGAAGATAAATGTTTTAATAAAACAATCTGGGAACTTGAGATGATGTGTAGAGAATCTGTGCTTAAGAGATAAATACAGGGGCACCTGGGTGGCTCAGTCGTTGAGCTCCTGCCTTCAGCTCAGGGCATGATCCTGGGGTCCTGGGATCAAGCCCCACATCAGGCTCCTCCGCTGGGAGCCTACTTCTTCCTCTCCTACTCCCCCTGCTTGTGTTCCCTCTCTCCCTGGCTGTCTCTCTCTCTGTCAAATAAATAAAAATAAAAAACCTTTAAAAAAATAAATACAATATTGTTACAAATAATACAAGGAGATCTATAAATGCTCCTCAGACTAACAGAATATTTTAAAAGTAACATCTGTAAAGTCTATTACAAAACAATAGTCATAACAGAATAAGTTGAGAAGTAAGTTTATTTTATGTTTTTTTTTTCTTTCTTTTCCATCACTACCACAGGGTAAGACAGTATCATTTCTTATCTGAACTGGTCTAATTCCATTATTCCCTCTAAAACATTCGTTATACTTGAGCCAGGATGATCTTTCCAAACTGAAATGTGATTATATCACTCTCCTTCAGTGATCTATCTCAAGATCAAGATGAAGACCAAACTCCATTTTAAGTCTGATTTAATATGACTTTAAACCTCTGTTGTAACATATTCCTACTGTCCATGTAGACATGTCTTCTCCTGACTGGCACACTCTCTCTATTCTAGGACCTCATGCCTAATTAGGTCTTATTTGAATATCGCTTGTTAACAACTTTCCTGAATGGGTGTAAGGTGTGCCAGTGGTATCCTGAATAAATCCCTATACTGATAGTTTATCTCACAAATTAGAATTACTTAGGTATTTTTGTTCCCACTTGGCTCTAGGCTCCTTGTTATTACACAGTGAAATTTGTTCATCAGTATATCTTATGATCTAAGAAATATAGGTTTAATAAACATGCCATTGATTAATGTTTATAGTTACATTTTATCTCACAATATTATGAACTGTGAATATCTTGGCAAATACAGTTGTTATTCAGCATTGTAAATATTGCATGTAGTGAGTGAACATGGTCACTTCTGTCTAGTTAAATTTGTATGTATTTATACATATTAAGTTGTAGACGCATGCGGACTCTTGACTTTAAATCTATGCTATAGACTTTACATTTTTAGAGTTATTTTAGTTTTGATTATGACATAGAAGATACTAAAAACCAAAGGAAATATTACATGAATTAATGAAACGATACAGTGTAATAATATGAGGCAACATATTTTAAAATAGGCATTTATGACTTAATAATAGCATTCCCGATCAGCTTTCTGTCAGAGTTAAAGTGGAACTGGTATAATAATAGGCCTACTTTATAGAAAAGCATTGATAAAGAATTTTCGTGGTTGATGATAAACTTGAGCTGGCTTCCTACAAAACAAATTATTCAGCTATACAGTGACTTTCCCAAAGAGCACATTTGCATGATCTTCAAGTTCACTGCTGGAGAGACTCTAAATAATAATCAGGCCATAAAGCCAGAGAAAGGCATTTTAGATTGCCATATAATTTGCACTGAGAACTTTTGAGAATTCCAATGGAGGCTGAACATTAGTAATCCTTCTTGGATAATAATGGAAATAATTAGGAAGGCTTCAAACAGCCTGTCTCTGTAAAAGTTTAGTGTCCTAAATGTGAGAGAGCAAGAACATTGAAAGTTGTTTAATGGCTTTTTGAACAGATCTAATCAGGCAAGTTTTACCCTCTGACACAAATTGGGTCTTGGCTGATGAAAATTGAAGCTACTGTTGCAAGGAACATTCAGATTCTTGCATACTTTTTACCTGGTTGAACAAACCGTAGAGGAAAGTAATGATATACCTGCCTTAAATCACTTGGCCTTTCAAATTTGATATGCATTTAGAAGCAAACTGGAAATCTTTTCAAAGTGAGCAAAAAGAAAATATTTCAAATGTCCCTACATATTACTTTTATAACTCTTTCATAAGCCACTTACATAGTCAAGGCAGAATCTTAATTATACTAGAAAAATTAAGATAATTAAATAGAAGTGAACCTAAAATCTGTTTCTGAGATCTACTTTTATATCTTCCATTGAATTATTGTGTATCTTTGGGATACTTTCAACTAAACATGTTTACAGAATTTCCATGTTATTCTACTCCAAGATAGTATTTGTCATCATTCAGAAGAACAAAGTCAACTTGAGTTAATGTAGGGAAGTCACCTATTCCAAAATTTGCTTATTTTTTTTCATACTATTGACAACTTTAGAAGTGTGCTCTTGGTTTGTGAAAAAGACAGAAATAATATCAATATTAACTCATACTTGACATAACTCATACCCAATCCAGAAATCTTACAGAGAGCATGAAATAACCTGGAAAGGGACCATTTCTGAGCATTGTGGTTGTTCTGGAACTTAAATAGTATTTTGAAAAGTGTTGCTAACATTAATTAATGCTTCATTTTACACATTTAGGAGTTCAGATCTATAAGAAGGACAAACTTTAAAGTCTTAAGAGAGCTACCCATTTCAACTAATCTATGCTAGATATTTGACTACTATACTTCAAGCTGTCTAATAAATTTGGATGATATGTTGTATGTTCAAATTTATTACGAACATTAAAAAGTTGTGGACACCACTCACACAAACTAACTCAAAATGTATCAAAGACTTAAATGTAAGATCTGAAACCATTAAACTGCTAGAAGAAAACAGGAAAAAAAGCTCCTGGACATGGATCTTGGCAATGATTTTTTTTGGATATGGTAGCAAAAGCATAAGCAACAAAATAAAAAATAAGGAAGTGGGACTACATCAAATTAAAAAGCTTCCACACTGGGGTGCCTGGGTGGCTCAGTTGGTTAAGCGGCCAGCTCTTAGTTTCAGCTTGGGTCATGATCTCAGGGTCTTGGGATCTGCTGCATGCTCAGTGGGGAGTCTGCTTGAGGACTCTCCTTCTCCCTCCACCCCCTCCCACACTCGGGGTCATGCTCTCTCTTTCTCTAAAATAAATATTTAAAAATAAATAAATAGAAATGAAAAGTTTCCATACAGCAAAATAAATGATCAACAAAATGAAAAGGCGGTCTGCAGAATGAGGGAAAATATTTACAAATTATATCCAAAGTATATAAAGAACTCATACAATTCAATAATAACAAAAATCCTCCAATTAAAAAAGGGCCAAAGACCTACATAGACTTTTTTTCCAAAGAAGACATTCAGATGGCCATAAACACATGCAAAGGTGCTCAACATCACTCCTCATGAGGGAAAAGCAAATCAAACCCACAGTGAACTATCGTCTCCTCATACTTGTTAGAATGGCCATCATCAGAAAGACGAGTAACAAAGGCTGGTGAAGATGTGGAAAGAAGGCAACCTCTGTGCACTGTTGGTGGGAATGTAAACTGGTGCAGGCACTGGAACACAGTATGGATGTCCTCAGAAAATCAAAACTAGAACTACCATGTGATCCAGAAATCCCAGTTGTCGGTATACATCTGAAGGAAATGACATCACTGTAGAAGCGATATCTGCCTCATGTTCATTGCAGCATTATTTGTAACAGCCAAGACATGGAAATAATGGAAGTGTCCATCAGAGGTGAATGGATGAGCAAAATCTGGAAAATGTACACACACACACACACACACGGAATATTCAGCCATAAAGAAGAAAATCCTGCCATTTGTGGCAACATAGGTGAATATTGAGAGCATTATGCCAAGTGAAATAAGTCAGAGAAAGACAAATACTATATGATGTCATTTACTCGTGGAATCTAAAACAACAACAACAAAAACAACAACAACAACAAAAACAAAAACAAAACAGAGAAAGATCAGATTTGCTGTTACCAGAGGTGGGGATGGGGGGGGGTTGGAATGAGGAGAATTGGAGGAAGTTAATGAAAAGAAACAAACTTCCAGCTATAAGATAAATAAATACTAGGAATGTAACATATACAACATGATGACTATAGCTAATACTGCTGTACGGTATATTTGAAAGCTGCTAAAAGACTAGATTCTAAAAGACCCCATCACAAGGATAAAAACATTTTTTCTTTTCTTTGTGTATCTATGTGAGCTGATGTTAACTAAGCTTTATGTGCTAATCATTTTGTAATATATGTGGGTCAAGTCATTATGTAATTTATACGGTTCTTTATGCCAATTATCTTGGTAAAACTAAAAAAAATCAAATTTGTGGAAATGGCTTTCTATGTGCTCTAAAAACTAAGATATTTTTGTAGAATCACCTCAGTAATTTTCAGCAAGACACTTACTGGAAATATTCAGGTTGAGAGTTATCTTTATGCTTTTTCTGATAAATAATAGTTTGTCTTTGAGCACATCTTTCTTTTCTTCCTTCTGAAAATTATAGGCAGAAAGATGAATAATTGATTTTTAATAGACTCTGTGTGCATGTACATGTGTGTAAATTTTAGTAACATCTGGTTTTAGTTTCTAGGAAAAAGCTAATACTGGTGAAATCAGTAAGTGATACAGTGGTGTTCCTATCTGACATGGGATGTCAAAGGAAAGCTTATTGGATTAAGCAACTCTTCATGGAAATGCACACATCATTGTAAATCTACTTAGGGAAAAGATAGTGAAAGTAGAAATTCTTATCATTTTTCCCATAAAAACCAGTTCTCAATTTACACTTGCCATGTTGCTAATGGGTCTTGGGAAATCTTAAAATTGAAATGAAATATTTACTTCATTTTTCTATTTGTTGTTATTTTAACAAATTCCAAGTTTTACGTGGTGCTTTATCTTCCTCTTAAATGTGACTTCTTCATGGCCTCTCTGTTAAATTTCATTGTTTAAGATTGCCTTTTAGCCCAATTTTAAGAGTTGTTGTTATTTTGTAAGCTATCCTTTGCCTTTCTGATGCTACTAAGTATCTTCGGAATATCAGAAAAATGTTGTCCTTCTTTAGCTTTTGAGTTATACTCACTTGAACAAAAAGCCATACAAAAGAATTTCAGAAGCATAGAAATACACCTTAAATTATTATGCTGTTTTCAAGTTATAAACTTCCTTAACAGATTTAAAATTTCACCATCGGGATGACTCTTTTGAGCAAGTAAGAGGTTTTATAGCCAGAATGCTATTATTCAAGTATTATCGATAATATATATAGGAACATCTTTATAAACTCTCAACCAAGATAGCCTAGTCCAACTGTGGGCAAGTCTAAGAACTAGAAAGCTTTTTGATATTTTGAACCTACTCTTAAATTTTTCATTTTCTTTCAGAACTCTGTCATTCTCTTCACTCTTCTTTCTGTATTCTAGTGTGTTTGATCTTGACTACTGTCCAATTTCCTTATTCCTCTGTCACTATCTTGAAACTTTGTTCAGTACACACTGACACCATTTTTCACTCATCAGTATTCTTCCTTCTGAAATTTGTCCTTCTCCCATCAATATCCAAACAGAACTCTCTAGAACCAAACCTAAACTTAACATCTTATATAAAAATTAACTCAAAATGGATCATAGATCTAAATGAGACATTTAAAAAAACGCTATAAAACTTCTAGAAGAAAACGCAGGAAAAATTTTTCCTTTGCTTAGGTTAGACAAGGAGCTCTTAGACATGACACCAAAGGTACAATCCATAAAAGAAATAAAATAATATAGACCATCAAACTTAAAAACTTTTGCTCTGTTGTGTGATCCCTATTAAGAGGATCAAGGTCTATTTAGAGTATCAAGTTTGTCATTGGCACATATTATCAAATCACATTCTGAGAAACAATTTTTATCCAGAATATATAAAGAATTCTCTAATCTCAGCAATTTAAAAAAAAAATCAGAAAATAGGCAAATCATTTTAACAGATATTTCTCCCAAAAGGGTATAGAGATGGCAAATACACACGAGAGAAAAGATGTTCACCATCATTAGTCATTAGGGAAATGCAAACTAAAGCTACAGTAAGATACCATTGCATACCTATTAAAACGGCAAAAAAATTAAAAAATACAGTATCAAGTGTTGACAAGGATAGAGGGCAACTGGATTTCTCAAACATTGTTGATGAAAACATAAAATGTCATAGCCATTCTGGAAAGCAGCTCAGCTGTTTCTTAAAGTTAACAGCCACGATACAGCCCAGCCCTCCTGGGTTTCTATCCTAGCGAACTAAAGTATGTTCACAGTCACTTTATAGTAGCCAAAAGCTGGAAGGCACCCAAAATTCAACTGGTGAATAAAGTGTGATACAACAAATACAAAGAAACAAACTAATGATACAAAAAATGATTTAGAAGGATGTCAAGGATTTATGCTGAGTGCAAAAGCCAATCTGAAAAAAATTGGATATGATATGATTCTGTTTCTATAACATTCTTGAAATGGCAAAATCATAGTGATAAGTAGTCAGTTGCTGCCGGAGGTTAGGGTTGGGGAGGAGGACAGAACTGTTAATGGGTAACATAAGGGAGTGTCTTTGTGCCGATGGAGCCGTTCTGTACCCTAATGGTAATATGTACCATGTGGTGATGCTTCAACAAATTTACACTTGGTATAAAATTTCAAAGAACTATACACATAAAAGAGAGCAAAAGAAGAGTGCATTTAAAATCTATATAAAGTATATTTGCAAGTTAAGGGTATTGTGCCAATGTTGGGGCACCCGGGTGGCTCAGTTGGTTAAGTGTCTCGCTCTTGATTTAGGCTGAGGTCGTGATCTCAGCGTCATAAGATCAAGCCCCGCATTGGGCTCCACTCTGGGGGTGGAGCCTGCTTGAGATTCTCTCTCTCTCCCTCTCTCTCTCTGCCCCTCCCCCAACTCGTGCATGTGCACTCTCTCTGAAAAGAAAAATTAAAAAAAAAAGTATTGTACCAATGTGAGATTCCTGCTTTTGACCATGTACTGTGGTTATGGAAGATAATCATTGGGTGAAGCTGCTTTAAAATATACCAGAATGATCATTACTATTTTGAAACTCAGGAAGGCAACATATTTCAAAATAAAAAGTTGCAATTAAAAGAAAGAAGAGGGAATTGGGTATTTAGGGACAATTAGAAGTCTGTCACACTCAATAAAAAGATTTAAGGTCTTGAACAGGATTACAGTTTTTAAATTTCATTATTTTCCTAACACTATCATAGCTTAAGCAAAACCGCATTTAATAACATATGAATCTAGAAGAGAACCAGGTGATTTAAAATTAAATTTCCAGCTAAACATCTTAGGATGTTAAATCATAGTTATATTCTTAAATTTCATTCTTAAAATTATTAATGTCAATTAAAACCAATATATTAAATTACTTTTAGTTTATGACAAAAGTAACACTTCTTAAGAAAAATCGGTTAAAAACTTCAGTATGCTTTTATTAATTACTTGAATAATAAAGTTTCAGGGAGATCACTTAGGTTCTAATTTATCATATTAGTCCTTATCAACAAAGATTTTCAAAGAAAGAAAAAAATCTATATTTAATTAATTTATATTTAACTTCAATTAAATTCCTCCATATAACCTTCTGTGAAGTTAAATCTTTTTTTTTTTTTATTTCCAGACAATTGGATGAATTTGGGCATTAAATCCTGACCTTTGGTCCTTAGATATACTTCACATGCTTCAAGTATGATTGATTGCTTGAGTCCAATTATTTCTCCAGTGCCTGTGGGATTCTTAAAAACCCCTAACATTTGCAGGAAATGACCTTTATCGTACCCCATCATGCAACAGCTGTCAGAGATGTTTCTGCTGCCCATTCTCTGTCATACAGAGATAGGTTTTTTTCAGTAAGACCTCTGTTGTTGGGCCAGTAAAACTGCAGAGCTTCATTTTCTAAGACTCTTTTGACATTGAGGAAGATACCAGGTGACAATAACAAAGATAAATGTTAGTGATTACCACATGAGACTTATATATGGTCCATGTCCTGCAGCAATGGAGATAATTGGAAGCTATGGAAATACTACAAATCCTAAACTTTTGCCATGTTAAGAATAAGTATTTGGGTTGAAACCAGGAAAAAATTTAGTTGTCAATTACTTGGCATTAGGCTGAAAATTCCCCTTGCTCATAAACTCTTATGAATGCAATTAAGTGCCCCAGGAAGCTGGCACCTTGTCTGGGGGCTTGGTTGGAATTAAGTTGATAATCAGAATCATCAGAGGAGTCCTAAGAGAAAAGGGATTGACTGAACTGTTGTGGTTATTTTTCCCTAGAATGTGAAATCTGCTTTTAGATCAAACTATTCAGTTTCAACTCAAGGTAGGAAATAATACCCTAGGTGATTATGTGCTGTGCCATTTTTTAAAATATTGATTCTTTCTTTAATACCACTGGTTTTTCTCAAGCACTTGGTGTTTCCTGGCCAGTTGGTCACATTTACTACCAGGTGATTAAAATCTACAGTATATGCAACTGGTAGAGGTTTCCTTGGCTACTGTAGAGGTTGGCTTCCTCACAGGACTTTCCCAGAATGAGGACCATGGTAGCCACTCTCTGTAAATGAGCAGGGGTAATCATAGTGGTCTCACCTATAAGGTGACTGGCTGAAGAGCAGACAGGGTATTGGGAGTCCATGTAGTTCCCAATTTAAATAATGATTTTCCCTCTAAGGTTAAAAGGCTTTAGTGTATTTCCTCTTTAAAGAAAGTTGCTCTTCACATTTTCCTTTTTTCCTCCTCCTTGGTGAAAAAGCAGAGGGGGGGAGCAGAGGAAACTGCAAAGAATAAGATAGGACAATAAGAATGTGCAAAGGTTAAAAGAAGAAAAAGTTAAATTATAACAATCTTAGTGTTGTCTCTGTGCAGCTCTTATGCTTTGCATGGTTTTATTTATGTTTGCATTGTTGGTCTGCATTTGTATTCACTCTTAGTTTTGGCTTATAGCTTTTCTGTTACACTCACAGGGTCTTGTGGTTGGCAAACCACCCACACTTAACGTACTCCCAAACACACATGGTGCACATGTGAATCTGCACATGTACTCAGAGGAAGAGAGAGAAAGGGGAGACAAGTGATGAAAACAAAAGCAAAAACAAAAAGCAGTGAAACAGAAAAAAGCATTTAGCTAAGTAGAAGTAAAGAAGAAAAATGAAGCCTATATGGAAGAAAGAGATAGAGATTATTATATGGAGGATTTGTGGCTCTGATTCATCTTCCAAAGATTGAAGAAAAGGATTTGAACTCAGATTTCTGCCACTGAAGCCTATACTCTAATAGCTGTCATATTCTAGCATTACATTTAATATTTTTATTTATTTAGTAATTTTTACGCATGAAGTCCTGTTAAGTTCTATAAGAAGGAAAAATGCAATGAAGACCCATCCCTGCCTTCCAAAAACTTAACTTGCTATTCCCTGAAGACCTAACTAAATAGAAAAATTTTAAGGATATTTAATTACCATTTACCAACATATATTGAGTGCCTTTTGTGCATTACACACTGTGCAAGGCAATAGAAATACAAATAATAATAGATGATAAATAGGTAGCAGAATATAATCTTTGTCCTCAAATAATGTACAATATGGCTAGAGAATAGATTAGATTATAGAATGAGGGATGAGAACTCAGAAGAGTGAACCTAACCCAGTTGGG
The DNA here is from genome assembly GCF_023065955.2 of Ursus arctos. Lineage (NCBI taxonomy): Eukaryota > Metazoa > Chordata > Mammalia > Carnivora > Ursidae > Ursus > Ursus arctos. Next base: position 1,538,951 of record NW_026623057.1, read on the forward strand.
GTGGGACCTGGGGAGAATGGGGTATGGCTTTCTTTTAGAAGAGTTGATCCCAGCAAGGTTCATAGGATGATAACAGCATTGCAGAGAGAAAGGGTGGAAATTACAAAAACGTAGAGAAAATACAGTACAGCAGAGGCACTGAAAGGTGTTTAATGTTGCTCAGGGTAGTTCCAAAAATGATTTGAGAAAAGCATGTTGGAAATGAAGTCAAGGGCCAATCTTAGACTCCCTTGCAAGACTTGCAAGGATTTAAGACTTAACCTCTACCTAATTAGAGAGCCTTTGAAGGCATTTAAGAAGTTAAAATGTCCATGCTACCCAGAGCAATCTACACTTTCAATGCTATCCCGATCAAAATACCGAGGACATTTTTCAAAGAACTGGAACAAATAGTCCTTAAATTTGTATGGAACCAGAAAAGGCCCCGAATCTCCAAGGAACTGTTGAAAAGGAAAAACAAAGCTGGGGGCATCACAATGCCGGATTTCGAGCTGTACTACAAAGCTGTGATCACAAAGACAGCATGGTACTGGCACAAAAACAGACACATAGACCAATGGAACAGAATAGAGAGCCCAGAAATGGACCCTCAGCTCTTTGGGCAACTAATATTTGATAAAGCAGGAAAAAACATCCGGTGGGAAAAAGACAGTCTCTTCAATAAATGGTGCTGGGAAAATTGGACAGCTACATGCAAAAGAAGGAAACTTGACCACTCTCTCACACCATACACAAAAATAAACTCCAAATGGATGAAAGACCTCGATGTGAGACAGGAATCCATCAAAATTCTAGAGGAGAACATAGGCAGCAACCTCTACGACATCGGCCAAAGCAACCTTTTTCATGATACATCCCCAAAGGCAAGAGAAACAAAAGATACAATGAACTTATGGGACTTCATCAAGATTAAAAGTTTCTGCACATCCAAGGAAACAGTCAGAAAAACTAAGAGGCAGCCCACGGAATGGGAGAATATATTTGCAAATGACACTACAGATAAAGGACTGGTATCCAAGATCTACAAAGAACTTCTCAAACTCAATACACGAGAAACAAATAAACAAATCAAAAAATGGGCAGAAGATATGAACAGACACTTTTCCAATGAAGACATACAAATGGCTAACAGACACATGAAAAAATGTTCAAAATCATTAGCCATCAAGGAAATTCAAATCAAAACCACACTGAGATACCACCTTATGCCAGTGAGAATGGCAAAAATAGACAAGGCAAGAAACAACAATTGTTGGAGAGGATGTGGAGAAAGGGGATCCCTCCTACATTGTTGGTGGGAATGCAAGTTGGTACAGCCACTCTGGAAAACAGTGTGGAGGTCCCTTAGAAAGTTAAAAACTGAGCTACCCTATGATCCAGCCATTGCACTACTGGGTGTTTACCCCAAAGATACAGATGTAGTGAAGAGAAGGGCCATATGCACCCCAAAGTTCATAGCAGCAATGTCCACAATAGCTAAATTGTGGAAGGAGCCGAGATGCCCTTCAACAGATGACTGGATTAAGAAGTTGTGGTCCATATATACAATGGAATATTACTCAGCCATCAGAAAGAACGAGTTCTCAACATTTGCTACAACATGGACGGCACTGGAGGAGATAATGCTAAGTGAAATAAGTCAAGCAGAGAAAGACAACTATCATATGATTTCTCTCATCTATGGAACATAAGATCTAGAATGATCAGTAGGGGAAGAAAGGGATAAAGGAAGGGGGGGGTAATCAGAAGGGGTAATGAAACATGAGGGACTATGGACTATGAGAAACAAACTGAGGGCTACAGAGTGGAGGGGGGTGGGGGAATGGGATGGGCCGGTGATGAGTAGTAAGGAGGGCACATATTGCATGGTGCACTGGGTGTTATACACAACTAATGAATCATCGAGCCTTACATCGAAAACCGGGGATGTACTGTATGGTGACTAACATAATATAATAAATCATTATTTAAAAAAAAAAGTCTGATTGTAAAACCAGCACTGAGTGAAATGTATTTGAAATGTCATTCAGAGAACAGTGAGAGTATCAAAAGGCTATGACCAATTAGCAAGGCAGGAAGAAAAGTTGTAAACATCATCAGATATCCAGGAGCTAGGTGGAGGGTGAAAAATATCTGCGTATCCACACTCCCTCGATATATATGATAGCCATGCTGTGCATTTCACGAAAGCAGCGCATGTGGGCTTTCTGGACCTGTAAGTAAGTGTGCTTTGCCCTGCCCTCACACCCCGCCTGCTCCGTCTCTCTCTGTTAGCTCATGCGCAGCTGCTGCATCTCTCCCCAGACCTAGCTGCACATGGTTCCTGGCTTTGGCTTTGCCCCATACGCATTATCTTCTGAATGACGTGTATGTGCTCTCCAGCTAGTCCTGTCCTACTCAGTGCCCCAGAGTAGGTAGGACACCATATGGTTAATGACAGGTAGAAAAGACAAAATGATTTATTAGAAAGATATTTATGATGTAGGTAGGGGGGATGGTGAATGAGAGATGGTGCTTTTTACATGGAGGAGTAAGAAAAGATTAATCAACCACAACTCTGCCTACAACAACAGAACAGGAGATGGTATCATTTATTGATTTAGAAAATATACAAGAAGGAGCCAGCATCATAACCTAAGGACAAGGTATCCCGTTTGTATCTATTGAGATGGAAGTGCCTCTGGGATACCGGATGGCAATTCCCTAAAAAGCAGCTCAATCTCTGAGGCTATGGAAAGACAGTTGGGAGTAATGAACATGTTAGCAGTAGTTGAAATCATGGCAACAGATGAAACCATTTAGATGAATTGCATAGAATAAGCAGAGGAGAAATTCCGGACATCAAACTTTGCAAGTATGGGCAAAGGAAAGGGAACATAAAGAAGGATCTGAGAGGTCAAACAAGATGAGAGTATTCAGAAGAGTGACAAACAGTATCAAATGTAATGAGTAGCATGTAAACTGCCACATGTTCTTTGGAATAGATGGACATTATATCAGTGACCTTGGAAAGGGGACTTCCTGTAAGTGACTGGAAGTTGGATTAAATGAAAAATGAGGAAGCGAGGTATTACAGGTTATTCTTCAGCTTGTTTGTAATTGGTAAGGTAAAAAGTTGAAAGACAAAATTTTTATAATTAAAAAATTATCTTCTTTATTGAGTAGGATAATCTAGCAATGAAGGAAAGATAGAAGATTTGGAAGAAAGAATATAATGAACGAGTCAAGTTTCTGAAGGAAGCAGGATGTAATATCCAGCTTGGAGGAGTTGGGATTGAGCCAAGAACGAAGGGAAGAATGGTAATCTCTCTCAGGCCAGAGGAACAATTGGTAGTGATGTGTGGAAGAATGGAGATAGTCTTCAAGGACGAGGATTAACTATTTAGCAGTATAGGGTAAAAGAATGTTTTCTAAGTTTTAAAACTAAAATAAGTGACAGTGATAAGAGGCATGTCATTAAAACATTTACAAGCAACATTCACTGACTACTGTGTACTAGACATTGTGTCAGCCAGTTGGAAGTAGCAATTAAAAGGTCACCTATAAAATTGAGGAATTAATAATGAAGAATAACATTTTTAAATAAGAAACCTTTGGTGTGATGAGTATCCCAAAGGGGAAATCAAGGTTTCTAACAATTTTTAAATAATTCAGATATTATAACTTTCTCTCCTATTACTAAATGGAGAAAAGTAGGAGCTGTGTGTTTCTACCTGCATTAAAGCTCTGATCATCATGTTCTCAAGTAGAATATATAGTTCAATGCAGAGACATCTGAAATCATAAAAAAAATGTCTAAAATAACTGCCACCACAAAGCTGCTTTGATGAGAGAACAGATGGGCGACAGCACGGAGTTTCTATAAACAGGTAGGAAAACAATCAGTGTTAGCAAACAACAGCCGTGGTAACAAATCTAGAATCCCCAAGAGGATATTTTCCTTTATTGGTGGGTAAACATTTAGCAGTTTTGATTACCAGAGCGTCTTCTAACCTGGTGGTGCCCACTCGCTAGAGTGTTTTCCAGAGAGCATTTCATATAACTCATATTACCTGTAAAATATTTCATCTAGACAGCTTTATAAAAAGTATTTAGTACTTTATGGGTTGTGCATTTAGGGTATGTGTCTCAAAGCACATACAATTCTTTCCAGATTCCTGAGAGAGGTAACAGGTGGGAAAAATGAGTTTATGGGAATTGGTACAGTAGCCCTAAAAAAACCAAAAAGATGTGCTGAGAAGTTAGAAGTAAGATTTGACTGCAAAAGAGAAATAGATAATTATTCCCATATGTATTACGTATTCCTGTATATAATTAAATTTACATGAGTGGTCCTTCTATCAGTTTTCTATTGCTACCATAACAAATCACCACAAACTTGGTGGCTCAAATCAACAAAAATTTATTATCTTAGAGTTCTATAAGTTAGAAGTCAGCAAGGATCTCACTGGGTTAAAATCATCATGTTAGTTTGGCTGTATTCCTTTCTGGAGACTATAGGGTTGAGTATTTCCTTGCATTTTCCAGTTTCTAGAGGCCACCAACATTCCTTGGCTCCTGGCCCTCTTTTTCCATCTTAAAAGCCACCAATGTTGTATCTTTCTGGCCATTCTCAAATGGCCACATTTCCCTCTGACTCTGTCTTCTGCCTCCTTATACATTTAAGAGCCCATGTGGTTATATTGGGCTCACCCAAATAATCCAAGATAATCTTCCTATCTCAAGGTCCATAACTTTAATTATCTCTGAAAGTTCCTTCTGCCATATAGAGTATCGTATTCATACATCCCAGGGATTAAGATGTGGGCATCCTTGGGGCCATTATTCTGCCTACCACAGACCTATTGCTTAATAAAAAGTTGGTAACAGGAAAATGAAAAAAGACAAAAATAATTCAGATAATGCTGATTATTTTAAAGCAGATTTTAAAAAATATATATTTCAGTGAGATGAAACTAAGTTTTATATTTCCTGTGACCCCAGCGGTACCTTTCTACTTGAATAACAAATGATAAGAACTAAAAAAATGTATAGAAAGACCGAGGAAATAGTGAGGCACACCAGACAAGAAAGCAAAACACTTATACGATGATATGGGCTCACTTACACACTCTGAGATCTAGGAAAAGTCATAATTTTAAATGTAAAATGGGGATATCAGTTACCACTATTGATATATGCATAGGTACTTTGTAAATATAATTTCTCATTCTGCCTACCTGAAAACATTATTGTAAAAATCATACGAGCAATCTGCATGTGAAGGTTCTTTGTAAATTATAAAACACCGTGGGATTTTTACAAGATTTTGAAGGCACTCCACATATTTTACCAGCGATTTAAAGAAACTTGTGATATATTTGCTATTTGTTATTCTTATTTGTTATTGTAGGACTTTGATTATTCCTTTTTTAAATATTACAACAACTGAGATTGACAGGATGTTTGTTGTCCCAATTTATATATTAACAGATTCCACATTCTAGTGCTCTAGAAATAGAATTCTTTCCTCTCACCTCTTGTGTGCCCGCTCGTATTTCTATTTGTGAATTAAGGAATTCAACTCCAAGGGAAAGCCTGTGACATAATTTCATATCTCAGTTGAAACCTTAGCCTCTAACAACGTGAAGAAAGAGGCTACCAATGTGAGGAGAGTGGTCAACTTGAAGGAAAAGAAAACTTGGACACAATTAATTCCAGAGATTTATAAAGAACTGGGATGTAAACCAGTAATTCTGACAACTTGGAGTTAGATTTCAGTTTGTTTTGGTTTGGTTTTAGAGGAAATTACACACAGTGTGGAATTTTGCCAATGCAATAGTATCTGTCGTACAATGAAAAAATTCTTACACTTGACCAATGAGCATATAAAAAATGCTCAACATCATTAATCATCAGAGAAATTCAAATCAAAACCACACTGAGATATCACCTCACACCCAATAAAATGGCTACTATTAAAAAAAAAAAAAGAAAAAACAAAACCCCCGGGAATTACAAGTGTCAGCATGGCTGCAGACAAATTAGAATCTCTGTGTACTGTTAATGGGAATGCATTATTTTAATGCATATGAAAACAATGTAGGTTCCTCAAGAAAATTAAAAAATAGAAACACAGTATGATCCAGCAGTGCTACTTCTGGGTATTCATCCAAGAAATAAAACAAAAAGTGAAAACAGGATCTTGAGAGATTTGCATGCCCACATTCACTGCAGCACTAGTCACAATAAACAAGAGGTGGAATCAACCTAAATGTCTATCAGCAGATAAATGGATTTTAAAAATGTAGTGTATACATAACACCAGAATATTGTTCAGCCTCAAAAAAGAAAGCCTGTTACATGCACAACATGGATGCACCTTGAAGGCATTATGCTGAGTGAAACAGGCTGTTCACAACGACACAGTTACTGGACGATCCGCTGATCCAGGGTATCTGAAGTAGTCCAGTTCTAGAAACAGAAGGTAGAATGGTAGTTACCAGAGGCTAGGGGTCAGGGAGGAAAGGGGAAACTGTTGTTATCTAAGGAGTATAGAGCATTTTTGTTTGGTTTGTTTTTGGTTTTGTTTTTCATTTGGTTTGGTTTGGTTTTACAAGATGAAAAAGTTCTGGCGATCTGCCTCACAACACTGTGAATAAACTTAACACTACTGAATCGCACATTTAAAAATGGTTAAGATGGTAAATATTAAATGTTTCAAAAAATCGCAGATGTCCTCCTGAAGGATACAGACCTGATGAGCACATGGTTGAACCAGCAAAGGCCTGGGGTCAAGATGAAGAGATACTACTGGCAATAACTTAAAATGTATGTGGAAAAAAAAGAACGTATGGCCGTGAGCTCCTGGGGCAGATGCCTGTACATCACAGCAAAGGATTAAATGATACCAATGTAGTAACTCAAGAGTAAACACCCTCCCCCCCACCCCCCGGCAAAGACGCTGGGTGTATACCAGGACCCACTAGCTTCCTGCCACGGACATAGAGTTTGCCTCATGGACACAGATACCCTCCTAGGGCAGAAAAGGGAAGTGAGGAAAAAAAGCAAACTATTAAATATTTTACCTAAGAAAGCAAAAACAACAAAAACGTCAGTTATTCCACAGTAATCATTTAAAATCTAATAGGGAGTTGTATTTTTAAAATGTTCAATATTTAAAGTGAAGGGAGACAATTCAGACTGAAAGAAATTCTATTAACTGGCAATTCTAAATCTAGCCACCTGCTGAAAGGTGGTCTCATAAGCAGAGCATGGCCATGCTAGAGAGTAACAACTGTGTTTTCTGCGGATACCTTAGTTGTAGTGTATGTTAACATGAGTATCCCTTTTCTCAGTTTTGGCTGAGGCCTCAAGCTAGTAATGGTCAGTCATGCCCACATTGCAAAAGAGGATATGAGTTCACTGAAGCAGACCTTGTCATAATTTTCATGAACTTTAGAAGACTACCTGCCTCTATTCTTTTCAAAATGTTGGAGAGAATATTAGAAAGGATTTTTTTTTTTTAAGAAGAGATGTTGGAATGCTCTTGTCTCACTACTGTGCTTTGAGGAATTTTTTGAGGGCCAAAGATACATAGGATGGATCCACTCTACGTCTATGTCAGGAGGTAGGTGGCTCCTTGGATTAGTCCAGAGTCCTGGATGTTCTCTTTGAGCTGCTTTAACAAGGTACTGGAGACTGGGTGGCTTATACAGCAAACTAGAAGCTGGGAAATCTGAGATCAAGGTGTGAGCAGATTTGATGTCTGGGGAGGACATCCTTCCTGGTTTACAGACAGTGCCTTCTTGCTGAATCTTCACATGGTAGAGTGAGAGGGAAAGGAACTGAGGTCTTTTCATCTCTTAAGAGATGAAAATCTCTTATACCAATCCTATCATGGAGGTACCACTCCTAGACCCTCATCCAAATCTAGTTATCGCCCAAAGTCCCCATCTCCAAAAATCATCGTATTGTGGATTAAGACTTCAACATATGAATTTGGGGAGGTCATGAATATTTGTGCATAGTCAGTACCTACTCTGGAGGATGTCCACTGGTCACATTTAATCCTTGGCTGTAACTTGCTGACATCTGTCCCTAGAGCCCATAGCCATTGTTCTTTTTGTTTGTTTATTTTTGCTTTTGTTTTTTGGGGGGGGGTATTTTTAATTTTTTTAATTTTTTAATATATTTTTTAAATTTATTATGTTAATCACCATACAGTACATCCTTAGTTTTTGATGTACTGTTCCATGATTCATTGTTTGTGTATAACACCCGGTGCTCCATGCAATATGTGCCCTCCTTAATACCCATCACCGGCCTAGCCCAATGCCCCACCCCCCTCCCCTCTAAAGCCCTCAGTTTGTTTCCCAGAGTTCATAGTCTCTCGTGGTTCATTCCCCCTCTGTTTAACCCCCCTTCATTCTTCCCTTCCTTCTCCTACCAATCTCCCTGCTATTCCTTATGTTCTACAAATGAGTGAAACCATATGATAATTGTCTTTCTCTGCTTGACTTATTGCACTTAGCATTATCTCCTCCAGTTCCGTCCATGTTGCTGCAAATGTTGGGTAATCGTTCTTTCTGATCATAGCCCTTGTTCTTTGATTTGCTTTTGAAGTCCTCACCAGTGATCACCACTTCATCTTGACTCAAGATGTGGCAGAGGAGAGGGGAAGAGAGATAGTGTGCTGGTCTGAGTTTCATCTAAGATCCTGTCCAGGACTTTGTAGAAGTACTGAGTGCATCAAGAAAGGGGTAAATCTGCAGATTCCTAGGAGCTGAGGGGGGCAGACATAAGTGGTTGTCCACAGAGTGCAATCCTGTATTCCTAGCACCATGAACAGAAAGTCAGTAATGCCTTCATTTCCTGACTGTTTGAGGGCACATACTCTATAGGACACCAGAAAAAAAGATAATGGGTGCATTTATAACCATTCAGCAGATATTGGAATTGAGTATCAAAGCTTGCTTTGTTGCAAGGGGAAATTTTGTGTCTCCTTCTGCCGTGCTTGCATTATGATAGCTAGCATTTCTTGCTCTCTCTGCCCACTGAGACAGAGCTAGAAGAAGAAGGGAAAACTAGTGCATGAAAAAAGTGAAAACATTTACTGAAGCAGAGATTTTACCATGTCCCCCAAAGAAATAATTGGTAGATTGAAAATAGCTGACAGTGTCCACCCTGTGAGTTAGCATAGACTACTCTAATTAAATAGAGAAATATTTCAATGGTTATTCCAAATATACATATTACATCTAATATGTCCATATGAATTTTAAGTAGTTGCTCCCCAGAAAGCACTGACTGCTTTGCACAGCACTAGAAATGGTCTTGAATGCCAAAAAGTTCCGTCAAAAGCTTTGTGGGTTTTTGCGATTTAAGCCAGAGATAAAAAATTCATTCCTTTATATAGATTATATCCAAAAGGAAAACATTGGAAATTAAAGATGTTATAGCAATTGTAAGTTGAAATTTCTTTGCATTAAGTCAAAATATGGATATATTTGGAGAGAAGAGAGTATGAGAAATTGTCCTAAAGGTGACTGATAAGGAATTGTGAATTTTTATTTTATTATTTTTTTTAATGTTTTTTTATTATATTATGTTAGTCACCGTACAGTACATCCCTGGTTTCTGATGTAAAGTTCGATGATTCATTAGTTGCATATAACACCCAGTGCACCATGCAATACGTGCCCTCCTTACTACCTTTTTTTATTTTTTTATTATTATTATTTTTCTTTTTTATAATGATTTTTTATTATATTATGTTAGTCACCATTCAGTACATCCCCGGTTTTCGATGTAAGGCTCGATGATTCATTAGTTGTGTATAACACCCAGTGCACCATGCAATATGTGCCCTCCTTACTACTCATCACCGGCCTATCCCATTCCCCAACCCCCCTCCCCTCTGAGGCCCTCAGTTTGTTTCTCATAGTCCATAGTCTCTCATGTTTCATTCCCCCTTCTGATTACCCCCCCTTCCTTTATCCCTTTCTTCCCCTACTGATCATTCTAGATCTTATGTTCCATAGATGAGAGAAATCATATGATAGTTGTCTTTCTCTGCTTGACTTATTTCACTTAGCATTATCTCCTCCAGTGCCGTCCATGTTGTAGCAAATGTTGAGAACTCGTTCTTTCTGATGGCTGAGTAATATTCCATTGTATATATGGACCACAACTTCTTAATCCAGTCATCTGTTGAAGGGCATCTCGGCTCCTTCCACAATTTAGCTATTGTGGACATTGCTGCTATGAACTTTGGGGTGCATATGGCCCTTCTCTTCACTACATCTGTATCTTTGGGGTAAACACCCAGTAGTGCAATGGCTGGATCATAGGGTAGCTCAGTTTTTAACTTTCTAAGGGACCTCCACACTGTTTTCCAGAGTGGCTGTACCAACTTGCATTCCCACCAACAATGTAGGAGGGATCCCCTTTCTCCACATCCTCTCCAACAATTGTTGTTTCTTGCCTTGTCTATTTTTGCCATTCTCACTGGCATAAGGTGGTATCTCAGTGTGGTTTTGATTTGAATTTCCTTGATGGCTAATGATTTTGAACATTTTTTCATGTGTCTGTTAGCCATTTGTATGTCTTCATTGGAAAAGTGTCTGTTCATATCTTCTGCCCATTTTTTGATTTGTTTATTTGTTTCTCGTGTATTGAGTTTGAGAAGTTCTTTGTAGATCTTGGATACCAGTCCTTTATCTGTAGTGTCATTTGCAAATATATTCTCCCATTCCGTGGGCTGCCTCTTAGTTTTTCTGACTGTTTCCTTGGATGTGCAGAAACTTTTAATCTTGATGAAGTCCCATAAGTTCATTGTATCTTTTGTTTCTCTTGCCTTTGGGGATGTATCATGAAAAAGGTTGCTTTGGCCGATGTCGTAGAGGTTGCTGCCTATGTTCTCCTCTAGAATTTTGATGGATTCCTGTCTCACATCGAGGTCTTTCATCCATTTGGAGTTTATTTTTGTGTATGGTGTGAGAGAGTGGTCAAGTTTCCTTCTTTTGCATGTAGCTGTCCAATTTTCCCAGCACCATTTATTGAAGAGACTGTCTTTTTCCCACCGGATGTTTTTTCCTGCTTTATCAAATATTAGTTGCCCAAAGAGCTGAGGGTCCATTTCTGGGCTCTCTATTCTGTTCCATTGGTCTATGTGTCTGTTTTTGTGCCAGTACCATGCTGTCTTTGTGATCACAGCTTTGTAGTACAGCTCGAAATCCAGCATTGTGATGCCCCCAGCTTTGTTTTTCCTTTTCAACAGTTCCTTGGAGATTCGGGGCCTTTTCTGGTTCCATACAAATTTAAGGACTATTTGTTCCAGTTCTTTGAAAAATGTCCTCGGTATTTTGATCGGGATAGCATTGAAAGAGTAGATTGCTCTGGGTAGCATGGACATTTTAACTATGTTAATTCTTCCGATCCATGAGCATGGAATATCTTTCCATCTTTTCATGTCTTCCTCAATGTCTTTCAAGAGTGATTCATAGTTTCTAGAATATAGGTCCTTTACGTCTCTGGTTAAGTTAATTCCAAGGTAACGTATGGTTTTTGGTGCTATTGTAAATGGGATGGATTCCCTAATTTCTCTTTCTTCGGTCTCGCTATTCGTGTACAGAAATGCAACTGATTTCTGAGCATTGATTTTGTATCCCGCCACGTTACTGAATTGCTCTATAACTTCTAATAGTTTGGGAGTGGCTTCTTTTGGGTTTTCCATATAGAGTATCATGTCATCTGTGAAGAGAGACATTTTGACTTCTTCTTTGCCTATTTGAATACCTTTGATCCCTTTTTGTTGTCTGATTGCTGTTGCAAGGACTTCTAGTACTATGTTGAATAATAGTGGCGAGAGTGGGCATCCTTGTCGTGTTCCTGATCTTAAGGGAAAGGCTTCCAGCTTTTCCCCATTGAGAATAATATTTGCAGTAGGCTTTTTATAGATGGCTTTTATGAGATTGAGAAATGTACCTTCTATTCCTACACTCTGAAGGGTTTTAATCAGGAAAGGATGCTGTATTTTGTCAAATGCTTTTTCGGCATCGATTGAGAGGATCATATGGTTCCTGAGTCTTTTCTTGTTGATGTATCACGCTGATTGATTTGCAAATATTGAACCACGCTTGCATCCCAGGTATGAATCCCACTTGATCGGGATGGATAATCCTTTTAATGAACTGTTGGATTCTATTAGCAAGTATCTTGTTGAGGATTTTGGCGTCCATATTCATTAGGGAAATCGGTCTGTAATTCTCCTTTTTGAGGGGGTCTTTGCCTGGTTTGGGGATCAAGGTAATATTGGCCTCATAGAATGAGTTTGGTAGCTTTCCTTCTGTTTCTATTTTTTGAAATAGCTTTAGGAGAATAGGTATTATTTCTTCTTTGAAAGTTTGGTAGAATTCCCCAGGAAAACCATCCGGGCCTGGAGTTCTGTTATTTGGAAGGTTGTTTATCACTGACTCAATTTCTTCATCATTAATTGGCCTGTTTAAGAAATCAATTTCTTCCTGTTTCAATCTTGGTAGTTTATAGGTTTCCAGGAAGGATTCCATCTCTTCCAGATTGCTTAGTTTATTGGCATATAGCTGTTGATAAAAATTTCTAATAATCCTTCCAATTTCAATGGTGTTCGTCGTGACCTCTCATTTTTCATTCGTAATTTTAATAATCTGGGTCCTTTCTCTTTTCTTTTGGATAAGTCTTGCCAGTGGTCTGTCAATTTTATTGATTCTCTCAAAGAACCAGCTTCTAGTCCTGTTGATCTGCTCTACTGTACTTCTGGTTTCTGCTTGATTGATTTCAGCTCTAATTTTGGTCAACTGCTTCCTCGTGAGTGGATTAGGCCTGTCCCTCTGTTGCTGTTCCAGCTTCTTGAGGTGAGAATATAAAAACTGCATTTTAGATTTTTCTATTCTTTTGAGTGAGGCTTGGATGGCTATGTATTTCCTCCTTAGGACTGCCTTTGCAGTATCCCATAGGTTTTGGACTGTTGTATTTTCATTCTCATTGGTCTCCATAAATTGTTTAATTTGATTTTTGATTTCCTGGTTTATCGAGTCATTCCTGAGCAGGATGGTTCTTAGTCTCCAAGTGTGTGAGTTTCTTCCAAATTTTTCCTTGTGGTTGAGGTCCAATTTCAGAGTGTTGTGGTCTGAGAATATACACGGGATAATTTTAATCTTTTGGTATCAGCTGAGACCTGTTTTGTGTCCCAGAACATGGTCTATTCTTGAGAATGTTCCATGGGCATTAGAATAGAATGAGTATTCTTTGGTTCTGGGGTGTAGTGTTCTATATATATCTATGAGGTCCAACTCATCGAGTATGGCATTCAAAGCCTTTGATTCTTTGCTTAATTTTTTTGCCAGGGTGTTCTGTCTATTTCTGATAGTGGAGTGTTGAGGTCCCCTACTATTAATGTATTTTATTTATATGTCTCTTTATTCTGGTTAAGAGTTGGCTTGTGTATCTTGCTGCTCCCCTGTTGGGGGCATATATATTTATAATTGTCATATCCACTTGTTGAATACTTCCTTTAAGAATAATATTGTGCCCTTCTGCGTCTCTAACTATAGTCTGTAGTTTAAAATCCAATTTATCTGATATGAGAATTGCTACCCCAGCTTTCTTTTGAGGTCCATTTACGTGAACGATGGTACTCCATCCCCTTACTCTCAGTCTGAATGCATCTTTGGGTTCGAAATGAGTCTCTTGTAGACAGCAAATGGATGGGTCATTTCTTTTTATCTAATCTGCAACCCTGTGGCGTTGTAAGGGAGAATTTAAGCCATTAACATTAAGACTGAGTACTGAGAGATATGCTTTTAATGATGCCATGTTGCCAGTAAAGTCTTTGTTTGTATTGGCTGTGACTTTCTGTTCTGTATTACTCTTGGGGCCTTTTTACTTTTATAGAACCCCCCGTAATATCTCCTGTAGGGCTGGTTTCATGGTCACGAAATTGGTTAGTGACTGGTGATTCTGAAATGTCTTTATTTTTCCATCAATTCTGAATGACAGCCTTGCTGGATAAAGGATCCTTGGCTGCATGTTTTTCTCTGAAAGAGCTTTAAAAATGCTCCCCCAACCCTTTCTCTCATTCCAGGTCTGTGTAGACAGGTCTGACGTAATTTTGATGCCTTTGCCTTGGTACGTGAGAAATTTCTTTGCCCTGGCCGCTTTCAATACTGTATCCTTGGATCTAATATTTGCGAAATACACTATGACGTGACGTGGCGTAGGTTTGTCGTGGTTGAGCTTGGGAGGGGTCCTCTATGCCTCTTGGACACTAATGTTTGTTTCCCTTGCTAGATTAGGGAAGTTTTCAGCTACGATTTGTTCAAATATCTCTTCTAGACCTCTGTTTTTCTCCACCCCCTCGGGGATGCCGATGATTCTAACATTGGATCGTTTCATTGAGTCAGTAATCTCCCGTAGCCAACAATCGTGGGCTTAGATTTTTTTAAAAGCATCTTCTATTTTCATTTTTTCCTCTATTAACCCATACTCCAATTCACTAACTCCAATTCGTTCCTCTGCTTTGGTGACCCTGGCCGTCAGAGCCTCTAGTTTTGCCTGCATTTGGCTCATAGAATTTTTAATTTCTGTCAAATTCGCTCTCATTTCTGACTTTAGGGATTCTATATTCTCAGAAACCTTTTCGTTAATACTTTTTTCAATTCTGCTCATCATTTTGACCATCGTTACTCTGAATTCCATTTCTGATACTTTGGTTACATCCATATCCATTATTTCTGTGGCAGAGGCCACAGACTCACTGTCTTTTCTTTGCTGGGGGTGGGGGGCTTCTTCTTCTTGTCATTCTGATGAGGAGAGGTTGCGGGGTTGTCCAGAGCCCAAATTATTGACTGGGTCCCAGGCCGTGCCCCTTGTTTTATAGGGATCTTAGAGATGTGGGCTTCTTCTTTAAAGATTTTATTTATTTATTTATCTGAGAGAGGGAGGTAGACAGTCAGCAAGAACGGGAACAAAAGCAGGGGAGTGGGAGAGGAAGAAGCAGGCTCCCAGCAGAGGAGCCCGATGAGGGACTCCTTTCCGGAACGCTGGGATCACGCCCTAAGCCGGAGACAGGCACTCAATGACTGCGCCACCCAGGCGCCCCAGGTTGTGGGCTTCTTGATTTTTCAGTCTGCCTTCTGTGTTCTGGGGGAGGGGCCTGCCACACCGATACTCAGGCAACCCTGTTTGGGTAGAGTCTCCGTGTCCCCTGCGAGGGGGAATGGGGATGGGCACACTGTGAGCCGGTATTTCCAGGCTTTTGTTCTCTGGCAGCTTTCCCTGGCAGTTTGCTATGCCTCTTCTGAGAGTCAGAGCAGCAGAGGCTGCATTGTCACAGAACAGAGGGATTGCAGCCCGTTCTCCACTGATGTTCTGGCTACTTTAACTCTGTTACTGTTGGTGCTGCTCAACCCTGCAGTGTCCCGGGATGTGCGCCCCACACCCGGCGTCCCTGCCCTCACTTCCAGGGCAGGCGCGTCTCTGTCCTTTGTGTTTCTAATGCCGCCAGCCACCGGCCGTCCTGCGCGCTCCCGGATGGATCTCCCGGTCTCAGTCTGGATCCCGTGAGCACACCGGGATTCCGGTGTTCCAGGAGATGCCTGGTGGCGCGCGTTCACGACTCACCGGTCTCAGTCTGCTCTCTTGCGGTTGCGGTCCCTGAGTCTGCCCCCTCCCCCGTGCAGGTGGCTGCTGCTTTCCGGCGCCCAAACGCGGCAGCTCCCTCCCCCTTCCGTTTATCTTCTGATATCTGTGCGCGGTTTTACGGCTCCCCTCTTGGTACCTCAATACTCAGTGCTGGAGATGTTCATTTGTAGAGATCCAGATGTATCTTCCTGTGTCTCAGGCTGATTCCGTGGTTATTTAGGCTGGTCTGTTACCTATCCAGCTCGACTCAGGGGACCGGCTGAAAAAGGGGTCCCCTACTCCTCCGCCATCTTAACTCCTCAGGAATTGTGAATTTTTAAATTGAGTTTGGACAAATGAGTTAGGCCAACTTTAAAATGACTGTTCTCAAATTAAGCCCATATTTAAAGTATAAGACTTGGAAATTTAAGGTCCCTCAGAAAAAAAATATTTAGCACATTGGCTCCATTTGACTATTTTATGAAGATTTTTTAATCTTAGAACTAGGGTTGTCTTTTTTAAATTAATTCCGTTAAATGTGTATGAAATCATAATGCTAAAAACATACAGAGATAGCTCAGGGATTTTTCTTATTCCTTAGTGGGTCATGGTGCTGTATAAAAAGAGGAGCAATGTGGCACAGATTATTTTACAGTAAATGTTCACTCCCTGGCAGGATTTCTGGATTTCTGGGATGGCAATATGAAGAGTTTTCTTCCAGAATTGTGAATGTAAGGGAACCCTCTGTCATGGGCATGTGATCCAGAAAATTGTCTGAATACTTGCAACAATGATACCAAAGTCTCAGAAAATATTTAGTGAACTCTCAGTGTATCAGCTGTATTGGTCATTGTGACCTCTCAAGGCTGACCTGATTGATTTTTCTGAAATACAAGTAAACATCAGCATTGTCTCCTGTCTCCAAAAATGTGAATACAAATTCATGGTATGAACAAGAAACAAGTATTTAGAGGTCCAGAGTGTGTTTGTAGTGAGCATGAGCTCTACAAAGTTAACATACAAAATGCAAGGCCAATAGCATATGGTGGTGCAAACCAAACTGAAAGATTACAGTCATTTAATGGGAAACATTCAATGCTTCTGGATGCACACTGATTATCAAATTCACCTGTTAGAAGAGTTTTATTATTTATTATCTAAAAACCAAGCTATGCATTACCAGTAGATAGCCCTGGAGACTGCAATCACTATGGAAGGATATTTGATAATATTTAAGTTTGCTGAATTCGGTGTGCATTGAAAGGTAACAGCACTGCATGAAAAATTCTAGCTTTTTGTTTTTTTTAAGCTTGAGTTCATGCATGATTGCATACCAACTGGAAACATTATGCAGAACTAGTACTGCCAATATAGCCTAGGGCCTGCATATGGTCTTTTGACATGCTACCTTCTGTTATTCTGCTGAATTCATGACTCTGGAAGGCTTAACGGCCCTAGATGCACTTTTAAGGAATTAGTGATCATAATGAAAATCACAGCCCTTATTCTCTGCTGCATGGGTTGAAATAAGCATGTATGGCCAAATGTAACAGGGCTGGGAGGAAAAATAATGCTTTGCCTCAGGAATTTGACCCTATTTGAATTTTACTCATGCTTTAGAGGTCTATGGACTTTCCTACTGTTGAAAGAGTACAAATTCTGAATGATGGCTTCAGATAGAAAAACAGAAAAGCAGGCACTGCTTGGGTCAGCATTTTGAATGAACACTTGTTCTCTTCTTTGATTATTGAGAAGCTCAGCATCTTCTAAGTTCACAGGCAGAAGCTGTCATAATAATACATCAAGTGACTATAACCAATTAACCAGCACACAGTATGTATGTTTCCTATCAGGGTTTCATGCTTTACTAGCTATCCGTTTTCCTCTCCAATTTAAAAATCTATTTATGATTATAAGTAATCCTAAATCATGTGATCATGTGATTATTTTTCTTCTAGAAATCTGTACAAATCTTAATGAACTAAATATATGGCCTAAATACACACAAACACACACACACACACACAGAGTCTCCTGGAAGAATAAAATATTTATATCTTCTCTGATATCCCTTATGTAAGCAAAAGTAATTTAAAGAAACAGACAAGAAAATCTATTAAAAAATAATCTTGGAGATGTTATAAGAATATCTTCCAAATACAAGGGCATCTAGCTAAATTAAAGAAGTACAATGAGCAAAAACATTACCTTCCAGACCCTGAGAAGAATTTCTCTAAGAATTACAATGTCCTGAGAGCCTAAAGAAAAATCTCTAATTATAGGAGCGAGGTCTAGGGGGTATTTGAATGTCCTGGGAGAAGTGGAGAACATCCCTTTTGAAAACTCAGCTCCTCAAGGGTTTATTTCTGGGCCGTCTATTCTGTTCTATTAATCTATATGTCTTTTTTTGTATCAGTACCATACTGTTTTGATTACTACAACTTTGTAGTAGATCTTGAACTCTGGGATTGTGATGCCTCTAGGTTGTCATTCTTTTTCAAGATCTCTTTAGTTATTCTGGATCTTTTGTGGTTCCATACAAATTATAGGATTATTTGTTCTAGTGAGAAATACTGTTGCTATTTTGATGGGGATTGCATTAAATATGTAGATTGCTTTGGGTAGTATGGACATTTTAACAATATTTATTCTTCCAGTCCATGAGAATGGAGTATCTTTTCATTTGTGTTGTCTGTGACTTTTTTCATCAAAATTGTATGATTTTCAGTCAGGTCTTTCACTTTGTTTACATTTATTCCTAGGTATTTTATTATTTTTGGTGCACGTGTAAATGGGATTTTTGTCTTAATTTCTCTTTCTGCTACTTCATTATCGGTATAGAAAAATGCCACAGATTTCTGTACTTTTTTTTTTTGTATCCTGCAACCTTTCTGAATCTGTTTATCAGTATTAGTAGTATTTTGGTAGCATCTTAGGTTTTCTATACATAATACCATGCCATCTACAAATAGTGAAAGTTTTACTTCTTCCTTACCAATCTGGAAGTTTTTTTTATTTCTTGTCTGATTGTTGTGGCTAAGACTTCCAATACTAGAATGAATAAAAATGGTGAGAGTGGACATTCTCATCTTGTTCCTGAGCTAGGGGGAAAGCTCTCACCATTTTTCACCATTGAGTATGATATTAGCAATGGGGTTTTCATGTATAGCCTTTATTATGTTGAAATATATTTCCACTAAACTTAGTTTGAGGATTTTTATCATGAAGGGGGCTTTTTTTTTTTCATTCAGTATTTCTCTATTCTGTTCAAGAATATTTCCAGCACTCAATTCTCTTTATATTTCATGTTCTTAAAAAATTTTGAGAAGGCATCATTAAAAATTGTCATCTTTCACATTCATAATTTTTAATCTGATGTCAAACGTTGATTAAACAAGGATATATTAATATTTAGATCACTTACTTCTATTTAAAAAGCAGATGTGACTTAATTTGGTTAATATGTAAGTAATAAAAGTGATAAATCTTACCATTTTTAGATGACAACATTCTTTCACTTGAAAATATTTTACTAAAAAAATAACTTAACAGATAAATTTATATTTCTTATAATCTGTGAATTTGGAGCCAATTATAAACCTGTTTCTTTATTTTCCCAGGGTAGAAATGCCCAAAACAAACAAAAATACAGAGCTAGACCAGTATTTGAATCTTAGTATAATAATGTTGAGTATCTATGAAATCATATAATTTCAATAGAAATTAATTCATGAAAAAGTACTGTTTCAAATTAAAATATGTGGTTTTATTATTCATATTACTATTATTACTTTGTAATAATGTTCCGTGCAGCGCTGTGAGTTGGCAACAGAAGGGAATCACATGAACGTCCTGCATCTGTGAAGGGCTCAATGGCTGCGGTAACTGATGGGCCTTCTGGAATGTTGTGCAGCACAAGGAGGCACCTGCTCCAGACCCTGGAGGGGCCCCAGGGATGTGTTCCTTCACAACCAAAGGGCAGAGCAATAGGCATAGTACCATAAGCCCCATGCCCCTTTGGGGAAAAGTCTCCCAGCTCACCAGGATCTCGAGCAAGGGATGAGAGGTGGTTTAAGGTCGCTTTTCTGATATTCATACAGATATGTGGATAGGGACTGTGCATCGGGCCAAGGCCGTGGCAGGGCCCTGAGGGCAGGTTTGGGGAGGAGATGGGGATCCAGGTTCACATGGGAGCAGGAGTCTAGGAGGGATCCCCGAGGAGCCCAGAGGCTGGTTTCTGGGATCTGGGTCCCTTTGTGCCACATCGGTGCCCTGGGTGCTGGGTCCCTGTGACACCTGCGCTCACCCTGAGACAGCGCTGGACTTTGTTGGCAGTAGGGGACTCCTTCCTGTCCTTCAAGGAGGTGGGGCAGGGGATCCCATCGTTCAGCTCCTGCCCTGTCTCCCGTGTGGAGCTCTGTAAAGACAGTGCCCGGCAGCCAGGTGGGAGGCCTCAGAGGTCTGTCTGGCTGCTTTTGCTGATCCTCAGACCCAGGGGACACCCTTGCAGACACACCACAGGCCAGGATGCACGCAGCTCCACCATGGAGAGAAAAGTGACCCAGCTCGAGGGCCTTGGATTCACTCTGGCCCTGGTGAGAGGCACCTCAGGAATCCTCTTTCCACTCTGCCCACCGTGGCATCGGTGTGAACATGAAGGCATCCCCAGGGTATCCACTGCCCTGCAACCTCCTCCAGCCCAGGGCGGGACCGCCCCCACATACCCCTCTTTCCCTGAAACTGGGGGAATGGGGCTGCCCAGGGATGGCTCGGAGAGGTGGCCTGGCCTGGCCTAGGTCTCTCGGTATTACCTTCCGGCCCCTCCTGGCAAAGGCCCTGCGGCGTCGGGGGCGCGGGTTGAGCCAGTGTCTGCAGCATGTGAAAAGTCCCTCACCCTGGGGTTTCTGGAAGCCAGAGCCCCGGACAATGGGCACGCAGCAAGAGAACATCTTTCACTATCGACTGTCTCTGGCCAATTGAGCCTGATTCGGGACTGCACTATGATGTGGTTGCCTGGTGACCGGGGTTCCAAGTTCTGTTGGGGTCAGTTAGCAGGGAAGTGACTTCACTTCCTGGGATCCCCTCCCTGAGTCCACACCTGGACTAGCACCTACACAAACAGTGCTCTGGGCTGCCGACTGCTCATCCCCTTTCTGCATGCCATGCCACATGCATACCCAGTGACACCAACACAACCCTCTCCACAAGCCCCATGGAATGTCTGGGTGCAGCCAGGGCCCCAGCTTAGAAACACCCCGGGCTCTGACGGAAGTCTCCATCTTCCCTGTTTTGGATCCTGGAGAAGCCGTTGTGCCTGTCAGGGATGGTCTGTGTCTTGCCTGTGCGATAGGGATTATTCCAGCATGTACTTCTTGCAGAAGTCCACAGGCATAGGTGGGATACCATCTAAGAAATTGGGGGAGTGGTGTCGTATGTAGGGAATAACTGCCACCACATTTTCTTCCTTTCTCACCTTCTCTGAGTCTGTAGCTCCTCCGATCCCACCCACAGTCCCTATTGTGGTGTGTGTGTAAATGTGCACATGTGTGTGCCCCAATACTCCTATTGTGCAGGCCCAGAAGATGACAGTCCCACCTAGGGGTGGATGGGAAATAGCTTTCCCAGGTCTTAGGCTTTCTAATTTCCAAGGCAAACCCTGCAGAAGGTATTGGAGCCTTGGCTTAGAGGGGCTGAGCCCACCCTTACCCCTAGACGCTGCCAGTCGTGTGTCACGAGCCATCCCTCCTTTCCTCTGGGTGTCATGCGGGCAGGGGTGCCGTCGGTGGGTTGCCCTGGCCTGGGCTCCTCCTCAGACAGGTACGTGCTGGGAAGCCTCCTGCCTGGGATGTCGATGCTCCTTCTCACCCCCATACCACCTCCAGGTCTACAGCCAGTTCCAAAACACAACCTCTTCCCGAGCTCCCAGTGAGTAGCTAGGTTCAGCCAGGGCCCCAACGTTGAGGACACTCGGAGAGCTGGGTTCAGGCCTGGTTCTGCCTTCTTACCAGTCTGTGATTCTGGGCAAGGCACGGACCCTGCTGGGGTCTTCCCCTCGTTGCAGAGGCTGCCTGTTACGTAACTGATTTTATTTCATTTGAAAGATTTTCTGTGTTGGTTTGAGAGACGGAGTGTGGGGGGTGGGGTGGGGAGGATAGAGGGAGAGGGGAGACAGAATCTCAAGCCGACTCTGTGCTGAGTGTGATGCCCAATGCTGGTCTTGATCCCAAGACCCTGAGTTCATGACCTGAGTCCAGATCACGAGTCGGAGGCTTAAGCAACTGAGCCACCCAGGCACCCTGGCAAAAGAACACTTTCGATATATTTCCAGGCAATGCAGGGAAGTGACTAGTGCAAGAGGAAGACAAACATGGGGGACTCTGCATTTCCGGAACTTACTGCCTAAAGAGATTTCGTTTCTAGTCTACGGGTCAGGGATGAAGAATACAGGTGAAGCTCAGCCATTTCCATGAGTTGGAGACAGCAAGATGGAAGTTTGGAGAAGTCCATATGGCTGTGGTTTACAGTACAGAATACTGAGGAGAGCTGCACAGAGAAAGAGGACCTCAGAAAGCCATCTAGGATCACTTTTGAGTTTTCATAGAATTCCTCAATAGGGCACGTGTGTGAGGAACCTATGTGGTGTGGGGAAAATCATAGCCCAGGGGAAGCAGAGAGGAAAATGTCACTAGCCTTCACACACAATCAGGAAAAGTCTGTGCTACCAGCAGCAGGCAGAGTGGAAAACCTCGTAATTCGTGGGACATTGCAAAGAGAGCTCAGAATACCAACAGAACAATAGCAAAATACATTGAAGACTACTGTGATACCACCTAACAAACCTTTGGAAAGCTAGTCTGGAAGGATAAAATCGTCTTCCAGGAACCTACCTCACCATCAGAACAATCCTCAAGAGTATGTGTAGAAATATAAGCCATAGTTAATATCTAACAATTAAAATTCACAATACCTGCCTTCCAACAAAAGATTACCAGGATGCAAAGAAGGAGAAGAGTTCACCTCGTACTGAGGAGAAAGATTAAACAATAGAAACCTACCCAGAAATGAAAAAGACGATGGAAGTATTGCACATGGACATTCAAACAACTGTTAGAAAGACGTTTTATATACGTAAGAATGTACACAAAGGATGAAGTGAAACAGAGATATAGGAAATATGAAAACAAGGAAAACCCAACTTCTGGAGCTGAACAGTGGCACGTCTAAGATGAAAAATGTAGTAGATGGGCTTTCTTTCCCGTTAGACACTAAATAGCAAAAAGAGAGAGAGAGAGAGACAGAGAGAGAGAGAACTTGAATGTATGATCATAGCAGTTGTCCAGAATACAGCAGAGAAAAGGAAGGGTGCAAACCACGCTCTGCACACAAACACTAAAGTATGTGTGAGCTTTGTAGCAATTTCAAGTGGCCTGGTAGATAAGAAATTGGCTGAGGTACAGAAAAAAAAAAACTGTTTGAAGAAGTAATGTCTGATTGTTATCTGAATTGTATGCACCCTCTACACCCATAGATTCAAGAATTCAGGAATCCAGCCAACAAATGCCCCAAACAGAAGGATCATGGAAAAAAAACCTCCTTATCAACCTGCATCCCAATAAAATTGCTTAAGACCAATGATAAAGAAAAAACCTAAAAAGCAGATGGAGATGAGTCCATTGCATTACCTGTCACGTCCCTAATTCTGTAGATGGCCTCTGTTTCTTTCTGGTCTGTGTTCCTCTTGGAGTCTGTCTTCACTTACAGGATCCCCCTTCCTATTCTTGCAGGGTGGTTTAGCGGCCAAATCCTTTGAGTTTCTTTCTGTCCTGGAAGCTCTTTATCTCTGCTCCTATTCGGAATGACTCCTTGCTGGGTAAAGCGTTCTTGGCTCCATGTTTTTCTCACTTATACCCTGACTCGATCACGCCAGCCCTTTCTAGTGTGTCAGGTCTCTGTGGATAGGTATGTGGCTAGTCTAACGTGCTTACCCCTGTCGGTGAAGACCCTGTTGTCTCAAGCTGCTTTCAGGATTTTCTCTTTCTGTCTGAAATTGCAAACGTCACTAGTATATGTTAGGGTGTTCCTCTATTCTTATGGATTTGGGGAAGAGTCCTCTCTACCTCTTGGACTTGAATTCCTGTTTCCCTCCCAGATTAGGGAAGTTCTCAGCTACGATCTACACAGATAGATCTTCTGTCCCTCTGTGTCTTCTCCCTCGGGGCCAGAAGTAATTCCAATATTGTTTCCTTTTGTAGCATCACTGATTTTTCGACTCCTCCACCCATGGTCCATTCGTTGGCTTTCTCTCTTTTCCTCAGCTTCCTTCCTTTCCATCAGCTTGTCTTTGGAGTCACTGACTCTGTCTTCTCCTCATTGACCCTAGCCGTTAGAGCATGCACATCCAATGTAGACTGCATCTCAGAGCCTTTGGAATTTGGGCCTGATTCGATTTCATTTCTGCACTATGAGAGTCTCTAGTGTCATTTATACTTTTTTCAAGCCCAGCTAGCAACTTTGTAATTGTCATCCTGAGTTCCAGCTGTGACTTCTTACTTAAAACCCTATGCATTAGATCAGTGGCAGAGAGTGTTACCTCTGGCTCTTTTTTTTTTTTTTTTTTTTTTTTTTTTTTTTTTTGCTGTGAATCCCTCCCTCTAGTCACTTTTCCCAGAGAAGAATGGATGGGGGAGAGAGAGATTAGGATCTCACAGGGTGGACAAAACAGGGTGAGCCACATGGTCCCGAGTGTCTTTTGGTCTGTGTGTTGGAAGTCACTAAATCCCAAAATTGTAAAGAAAGCCAAACTCATATATACACAGAAATCAAATTGAATATAGCGAAAGCAATCCAAAAATGAAGAATATATGTATAAAATGTCAATGTAAAAAATGAAAGTTAAGAAAAGATTGAAAAATGAAGAGTTGCTAAAATTAAAAAAAAATGTAGTTGGAAAGGGAAAAAAAAAAACGAAATGGAAAATTTTGAATGGAGAGAGAAATGAATCATGAGAAAAAGCCTTGAGCTCTAGGTGCTATTTTCCCCTAACGCTGGAGTTTGGCCGTCCTCTTTGGTCTGTAAACTTGCTGTTCACTTGTTCTTTCACCTCGTTTTCGGGGGGCAGGGGCCCAGTGCGCTGATTCTCAGGTGTTTTTGCCTGGACAGGGATGCACTGCCCCTTGCCAGGGGGCCTGGTGGGGCTAAGGGTCAGCTGGTTGCTCTGTGTGCCTTGCGTTCCCAGAGGCCTTTCCCCGCCTCTTGAGAGGGTGAGAATAAAAACGGCCGCCCGCATCTGTAGGCATGGAGGTGTGATGCTGTTGTGCGCCAAGTTCTGTAGACTTCTGCGGTGCTCCCCACACCAAAGCTCCTTGGGGAAGGCGGAGGGTCACAGCATTCCTGTCCTTTGCAGGGCTCCCAGATGGAGAGCTTCTGATCAAGTGGACTCCCCGTCAAGTGACTTCGTGCGAGGAGAGGGATCTCTCCCTTCTCCTCACTTGTGTCTGCAGCAGGAAGCGTAGGCACTGCTGTCACAACAACTGAACTGGAGGGTTATCAAGAATTGGGGCTGGCAGGGGCAGGGGGGTCACTGCTGGAGGAGCCTGAGTGGTGTGGAGGGGCTATGCCCAGTGCCAAAGCTGCCGGTTGAGGCTCTGTCCATCCTGCAGCTTCCATGAGCACCCAGTGTGCTTTGGAAATGAGGAGGTTGTGGAATATAGGTGAGGTTCAGTGAGGTGGAATCCGCAGCCGACGACCAGGAAGGAATTCTTGAGACGTCTTTGGTGCAAAATTGGTGGTTTATGACAGGATGGGTGGCAGAAAGAGCTGCTGCCCTGGCTTGTGAGGGGTGGCTGATGATAGACTATGGGGTTGGGGGAAGGTAAGGAAAAAGGGAGGTTGAGATAATACTTGCATATGTTAAAGAAGACTCACAAGGTACAGAGGCCTTGCCATTGTCTAGAGAAGGTGGTTTTGTCCTCTAGCAAGGCATGAACATTAAGACGGTTGGGAACTTCCTGGAGGCTGCAGATTATAAGGACATTTCGTTGTATCTGTTTTCCCTTCAGGAAGCTAAGTTATTGATAGAAATGCTTGGTTCTTGTAAACTGCTAAGACATTGGGAAACTGAGGGAGACTTAAGTCTTGCAGGATTGTGGTGTCTATAGGTTAACTCTTTCTTTGTCCTTTAGGGCAGCCAGGAGTGCCTGAGGAATGTCACATACACCCCATGGTGGGGGGTAGGTGGGGGGTGTCAGTTCCGGCTTTGTCCTCAGCTAGCCTTCTCTTCCCTCCTCAGTAAAGGTCCCTCCTGTTCACAGAGGTTCAAGCAGTTCTTGCTGTTGCCACCTAGTGGACATATGGATGAACACATTCAGGTCATGTCTGTGACTCACTGACCTGAGCTGCCATGAGAGGTTGGTTCCTTCCTGGGAGGAGAGGGCCCAAAAAGGATGGACCCGGAGCAAGCAGACAAGTGTGGCCCGGCCGACACCCCTCTGCTGGCCTGGAAGCAGGACCTGGTTGCTCTACTTAGAAGCTGAGTTCTAGAGCAGGAGGGGCTGGAGTGGCTGGGGTGTGACCTGGGACGGGGTCTGGATGAGGGGTGTTCCAGGGCGGGATGTGTGTGTGTGGGGGGGGGGGGGCAGGGATGCTTGTGGAGGGAGGATCCATGAGGGCGGTATGGACAGGCTCTTCCCTGCTTCACGGGTCCCGCCCAGGTAGCCTGATGGCCTCACTGCTGGCTTGTCTTCCTCATGATTTCAGGGTTCCTCTCTAGTCTCCGGGGACCCTCCTTTCCCGAGCAAGGCTCCACGGAAAGAAAGAGAGTATAGATAGAGGACCCTGCAGCCAATACTGCAACAATGGGACTAAAGTGTGTTCCAGAAATTGTGCTTTTAGGAAACAGTCCTAAAGCCAAAGAGATTTACGACACATTGTACCCTTCACTTTAAGGATGAGACTCAAAGAATTGGAGAGGTCTCAATTGTTCGGCAGGTGGTGCTGCTGAGTAAATGATGTGTAGCCCCTGAAAATGCAGAAGGGGACAGGAGAGGAGTAGCAGTGCCTGTCCACTGTGGGGACCTCAGGCCGAACAAGAGCCCAGCTGTGAAACCCTCCCTGCCCCACCCTGTCCCACACACAGGCAAACCCCCTCCCCCGCACACACTCACCCATACACTCCGAGGGAAAGGACTGGAAGAGGGACGCCATGTGTTATGGGCTATCATGGTAGAAGGTAGAAGGAATGTGTCTTCCTTTCTTCATATTTACATCACTATTTTACTAACAAAACGTAATCTGGCTAAAACCTTAGAGAACCTTTTAATTACCTGATATGTTTGTAATAAAGAGGAAGATTTAATATGCAGTCTCAATATTTTTATAATATGCACATTAGAATCATTGAAACCTGGCCTATCCAGGAAAATGAAAGATTTTGCAGGTGTCTCATGGACCCAGATATTTCTGGCTCTTGGGTCACACTTACAAAAGGGAAGCCTATCCCAGATCATGAAAACATTTCATTTTGGGGCTTCACCTGTGCAGTATTGTATCAGGAATATTCCTTTGTAGTAAAATGGTGGGGTTTTTTTTGTTTCTGTTTTTGTTTTTGTGTGTTTGCTTGTTTGTTAAGAGAAAGAAACCTGAAAAAAATAAATGAATCATTCATAGGTTACGTAGCTAGATAGAAAAAGGCCACACTGTCTGATCCCACACACAAGAAAACCCAGAAGAAGTAACTCACAGAGGCAGAGAGGGGAGCTGTGGCTGCAGGGACTGTGCTGAGAGAATGAGCAGTATCTGACGAGTGGCACGGGAGGGAGGGAAATATTGTAGAAGGACAAGGTTGTGAAACACTCTGTATCTAATGACACCTGGATGTACAATTTAAAAGGATCAGAGTAAAATTCCATGAAAACTCAATTTATCTTTATTTATAGACCAGAATATATTAAGCTATGAAATAGGTGCATGAACAACGCAAAAATTAGAAACACTGGAATGACAGGGGAGGGGAAGCCATCCTTTGGGGATTCAGCGAGCAGGAACTGCTGCTCCGGGGCCGAGGCCAGTTGCTCCACTGAGAGAAATGGTTGCCAGCACCCCCCGGCAACCCCGATAATTGGTGCTGTAGCCTGCTTGGACTCCGGGGCTGCCAAAGGTGCACGTGGCTCTTGAAGCTGCTAACAGGGAGTGAGAGCTCTGTGTATATCCTCCGCTGGCTCTGACAGGGCAAGGGGCATCAGGGGCCCTTCAGGGACCTCCATAGCTAGTGCTGCAGCGTGCGCGGGCGCCTAGGCTGCCATAGATGCCAGTGGCTCTCGAAGCTCATGACCGTTCGTCAGAGCTGTGAGTGTAACCTCCGTTGGCTCTGACAGGGCAGGTGGCATCAGGGGCCCTTCAGGGACCTCCATAGCTAGTGCTGCAGCGTGCGCGGGCGCCGGGGCTGCACAAGGTGCAGGGGGGTCTTCAAGCTCCCAGCAGGGAGTCAGAGCTGTGAGTATATCCTGCCGTGGCTCTGAAATGGGAGGTGTCATCACGGGTTCTTCAGGGACCTCCATGGCTGGTGCTGGGGCCTGCTGAGGCTCCTGGATTTCCAAAGGCGCAGGTGACTCTTGCACGTCCTCACGGTGGATCAGAGCTCTGACCACCAGCTGCACTGGGCCCGACATGGCAGGTGATGTCCCTGCTCTTTTGAGTTGCTGAGCTCCAGCAACAGTGTTGGGATTTTCCAGCTCAGGCTCTGAAGCTGCAGCAGGCACCACAGTGGGAGCTGGGACTAGCTTTCGGCGCGGTTCTGGATCTCGCTCTGGGGCTGCTGCTGTCGCTCCAAGAAGAGAAAGTATGGTCATCATGATTGTCTTTCCATGTCCCTTCCAAATGAAGGCAACTTTGCCCACCACTCAATATTGTTTGAGTCTAAGAACCCGTCCCTGGGTGGTCTCCCCAGACTGTAGCCCATGGGGACAGTGATCTGAGACCACTCCTTGCTCCCAGCCACACTGCAGTCTGTGGAGGCTTGCTCTGTGTGGCCCACTCTCTCCCCTCCACAGCCCTCCATCAGTCACCCCCAGTCCTCCTCACCCCCAGCCTCCGGCTCAGCGGGCTCGAGGTGTCGGAGCCGAGAGAGGAGGAACCAGGCACGTTGCTCCAGGTCTGACCTGGCACGTTGAGCCCTACGTATGCCAGTAGTGTCTTTAGGCAGGGACATTCTGGGGGCAGGAAGAAATCTTCAGGGTAGTGGCCCAGCCAGGTGCCCAGGATGGAGGAGATGGCCCTGGGGACAGACAGGTGGGCAGAGGAGTCAGAGGACAGGGCACCTCCCACACGGATGCCCCAGGGAACCCCTGTGGGAACCTGGGCCCCTGGGTCCCCGGCTCCCGGCTCTCAGAGCCCATTCCTACTCCATGTCCACATTTGGGCTGACCCAAAACCTCTGTGAGTGGGAGCCCTTGACCCCTGGTGTGACCATTTCTGTCCTCCAAGCGGAAGCTGGACGCCCTGCTCAGTCTCCCTGCCCACTTGCCGCGTGACTTCCACTGCATGTGGGCAGGGAGGGGTGGCGTGTCTGCCGTGGTCTTTGCCCTCAGGGCACACTAGTGCTCTGTGACTGTCCAACCAAGGAGGGAACAAAGGGACTCTGTCCCATCCCTGGCCTTCCCAGGACCCTCCCGATACCTCCCACTTCCCCTCCCGTGCCTACGTGCTGCCTCGTTCAGTAGGTGCCAGGAGAGGGTGTCCTTCCGTGGACGCTAATCTCCCACTGGGTGGGGGACGTCCAGTCCCCGAGCTCTCCCTGGGTCTCCTGAGTACCTGCTGAGTACCCAGTGTCGACGTTCCACCAGATGTGTGGAAGCCATGCCCTTTGTTGTGGGTCCCAGGATTGGGGTAGAGACAGGGCTGGGAGGCGGCGGGGATGGGAAATGACTCTGTTAGGGGCTGAGGCTGCCCTCCAGCCCCCTCTGCTCTCCCACAGTGCCCACACCCCACCCAGGGCTCCTCAGGACCCCTTTCCTCTTCTGCAGAAGCAGCCCTCAGACCTGGACCCTCTCACAGGAATTGCAGATGTGTGGGATGAGGGTCCAGCAGCCCCCAGAACACAGTCCCCTCACTGCCCTCTCGAAGAAGGAAGGGCCCTCTGCATTAGCCAAAGCTCACTCACATGCCCCGCTGCTCGCGGGCTCCGCCGATCTCGTCCCAGGAAGAGAGGACGCATCCGTAGCTAGAGGAGGCCAGAGGGGTGGGGGGGCGATCAGATGAAATGCCCTGTTACCCCCCCCCCCGCTCTCATCATACCTAGGGTCACTGTCTGAATGCTGACTAGAATGGAGCGCTAACCGTAACCCTAGATCGGCCACCAAGGGTCCCTTCCCAAGGGGTCTGGCGCTGCAACGCCAGGGATTGGGGACCCCCGAGCCCCAGTGCCGCACTCACACTGCCGCCCCGCCACCACCCGGGCTGCTAGAGGCGCCACGGGTCATTCAGGGAGGGAGAACGGGCAGGGCCCTCCGAGCCCCATTCGACCTTCGAAGGCCCCTCGCCCCAAAACGCTTGGGCCCACGCTACCGCTCGCCAGCGCCCTCACTTCGGCCCGCTCCTCAGATTGCCGCGCTGCTGGAGGAGCAGGCATGATGGCCTCCTGGGGGCAAACCCTAACCCTAGGTAGGCCCTCGAGGGGCCTATTCAAGGGGCCTGGCGCCGCAACGCCTGGGATTGGGGACCCCCGAGTCCCAGCGCCGGACTCACCCTGCTGCCCCACCGCCACTTGGGCCACTAAGGGTGCGGCCAGTCATTCAGGGCAGGAGAACGGGCAGGGTCCTCCGAGCCCCCGATTACCTTCGAAGGCCCCTGGGCCAAAACGCTTGGGCTCATGCTCCCTCTCTCCAGCGCATTCCCCTCGGCCCCACCCCCCCGCCCGCCACACGGCCGGTGGATGCTGCCTGCCCGCGTCCTGGGGGCTAATCCTAATCCTAGGTGGGCCCCCGAGGGGCCCCTCCCAAGGGTCCTGGCACCGCAACTCCGGGCATTGGGGACCCCCGATCCCCAGGGCAAGACTAACACTGCTGCCCCTCCACCACCTGGGCCACTAGGGGCGCTGCCGCTCATTCAGGGCTGGAGAAAGGGCAGGGCCCTCTGAGCCCCCGCCCACCTTGGATGGCCCCCCGCTCAAAAGCGCTTGGGCCCACCTTCCCACTCCTCAGCGCCCTCAGCTCGGCCTGCCCCTCCGCTCGCTGCACATCCAGCAGATCGGGCTTGCCGGACTCCTGGGGGCTAACCTGAACTCTAGGTGGGCTCCTGAGGGTCCCCATCCATGGGGCCTGGCGCCCTAATGCCGGGGATTGGGAACCTCCGATCCCCAGCACTGGACTCCCCCTGCAGCCTACCGCCACCTGGGCCGTAGGGGCGCCACCGGTCATTCAGGGCTGGAGAACGGGTAGGGCCCTCCGAGTTCCCGGCTAGCTTTGAAAGCCCCGTGCGCTAAAACACTTGGGCCCACGCTACCTCTCTCCAGCGCCCTCCCCTTGGTCCCACCCCCCCGCTCGCCACACCGCCGGTGGATCCTGCCTGCCGGCATCCTGGGGGCTAACCCTAACCCTAGGTGGGGCCCCGGGGGGCACCTCCCAAGGGGCCTGCCACCGCAGCTCCAGGCATTGGGGACCCCTAGCCCCAGGGCAAGACTAACACTACTGCCCCTCCACCACCTGGGCACTAGGGGCGCTGCCGCTCATTCAGGGCTGGAGAAGGGGCAGGGCCCTCTGAGCCCCCGCCAACCTTTGATGGCCCCCCGCCCCAAAGCGCTTGGGCCCACGTTCCCACCAGTCAGCGCCCTCACCTCAAGCGGGCCCTCCACTCGAAAGACAGCAGGCGGATCGGACCTGCCGGACACCTGGGGGTAACCTTAACCCTAGGGCGGTCCCCGAGGGGCCCCTCCCAAGGGGCCTTGCGCAGCCACGCCTGGGATCCTGGACGTCTTAGCCCCAGGGCCGTACTCACCCTGCAGCCCCCTGGCACCCCGGCTGCTAGGGGCACCGCCGGTCATTCAGGCGGGAGAAGGGGCAGGGCCCTCCTATCCCCGACCTCCTTCGAAGGCCCCCGCGCCAAAACCTGTGGGCCCACGGTCCCGCTCTCCAGCTCCCTCCCCTCGGCCCGCCCCACCGCGAGCCACACAGCCAGGGGATTGGGCCTGAAGGCCTCCTGGGGGCTAACCCAAACCCTAGGTGGGTCCCCGAGGGGCCCATCCCAAGGGGCTTGGCGCCCCAACGCCGGCTTTTGGGAACCTCCAAACCCCAGCGCTGGACTCACCCTGCAGCCCCCCGCCACCCGGGCCGCTAGGGGCGACCCCAGTCATTCAGGCGGGGGAAGGGGCAGGGCCCTCCGAGCCCCCGCCGATCTTCGATGGCCCCCCCGCCCCAAAGGGCTTGGGCCCACGTTCCCACTAGTCAGCGCCCTCACCTCAACCCGCCCCTCCGCTCGAAACACAGCAGGCGGATTGGACCTGCCGGACTCCTGGGGGCTAACCTGAAGCCTAGGTGGGTCCTCGAGGGGCCCCTCCCAAGGGGCTTGGCGACCCAACGCCGGGGATTGGGAACCACGGAACCCCAGCGGTGGAATCGCCCTGCAGCCCCCCACCACTCCGGCCGCTAGGGGCGCCTCCGGTCATTCAGGCCGGAGAAGGAGCAGGGCCCTCCTAGCCCCTGATGACCTTCGAAGGCCCCCGCGCCAAAACGGTTGGGCCCACGCTCCCACTCCTCAGCACCCTCAGCTCGGCCTACCCCTCTGCTCGCCGCACATCCAGCAGGTCGGGCTTGCCGGCCTCCCGGGGGCTAACACTAACACTAGGTGGGCTCCTGAGGGGCCCCTCCCAAGGGGCCTGGCGCCTCAACGCCGGAGATTGGGGACCCGAGACGCAGCGCGGGACTCACCCTTCAGCCCCCCGCCACCTGGGCCGCTAGGGCGCCCACCGATCATTCAGGGCGTGAGAACGGGCAGGGCCCTCTGTGCCCCAGGCAACCTTCGAAGACCTCCCCCCCCCCCCCCCCCCCCCCGCTCCAAAATGTTTGGGCCCAGGCTCCAGCTCGCCAGTGCCCTCACTCCGCCCGCCCCTCCACTCGCTGCACAGCGGGCATTTCGGGCCTGCCGGCATCCTTCTTGCTAACCCTAACCCTAGGTCAGTTCCCGAGAGGCCCCTGACAAGGGGCCTGGGGCTGTAACGCTGGGGATTGGGGACCCCCGAGCCCCAGGGCCAGACTAAAACTGCTGCCGTTCACCACCTGGGCCACTAGGGGCGCTGTCTCTCATTCAGGGCTGGAAAAGGGGCAGGGCCCTCCAAGCCCCCGCGGACCTTCGATGGCCCCCCGCCCCAAAGCGCTTGGGCCCACGTTCCCACTCCTCAGCACCCTCAGCTCGGCCTGCCCCTCCGCTCGCTGCACATCCAGCGGATCGGGCTTGCCGGACTCCTGGGGGCTAACCCGAGCTCTAGGTGGGCTCCTGAGGGGCCCCATCCATGGGGCCTGGCGCCCTAACGCCGGGGATTGGGAACCTCCGAACCCCAGCACTGGACTCACCCTGCAGCCCACCGCCACCTGGGCCGTAGGGGCGCCACTGGTCATTCAGGCCTGGAGAACGGGTAGGGCCCTCCGAGTCCCCGGCTAGCTTCGAAGGCCCCCGCGCCAAAACCTGTGGGGAGGGGTCCCGCTTGCCAGCTCCCTCTCCTCGGCCCGCCCAACCGCGAGCCACACAGCCAGGGGATTGGTCCTGAAGGCCTCCTGGGGGCTAACCCAAACCCTAGGTCGGTCCCTGATGGGCCCCTCCCAAGGGGCTTGGCGACCCAACGCCGGGGTTGGGAACCACCGAACCCCAGCGGTGGAATCACCCTGCAGCCCCCCGCCACTCTGGCCGCTAGGGGCGCCGCTGGTAATTCAGGCGGGAGAAGGAGCAGGCCCTTCCTAGCCCCTGATGACCTTCGAAGGCCCCCGCGCCAAAACGGTTGGGCCCACGCTCCCACTCCTCAGCACCCTCAGCTCGGCCTACCCCTCTCCTCGCCACACATCCAGCAGGTCGGGCTTGCCGGCCTCCCGGGGGCTAACACTAATTCTAGGTGGGCTCTTGAGGGGCCCCACCCAAGGGACCTGGCGCCTCAAGGCCGGAGATTGGGGACCCGAGACCCAGCGCCGGACTCACCCTGCAGCCCCCCGCCACCTGGGCCGCTAGGGGGCCCGCGGGTCATTCCGGGCGTGAGAACGGGCAGGGCCCTCTGTGCCCCAGGCAACCTTCGAAGGCCCCCCCCCCCCCGTCCAAAATGTTTGGGCCCAGGCTCCAGCTCGCCAGTGCCCTCACTCCGCCCGCCCCTCCACTCGCTGCACAGCGGGCATTTCGGGCCTGCCGGCATCCTTCTTGCTAACCCTAACCCTAGGTCAGTCCCCGAGAGGCCCCTGAGAAGGGGCCTGGGGCTGCAACGCTGGGGATTGGGGACCCCCGAGCCCCAGGGCCAGACTACCACTGCTGCCGTCC
Source organism: Ursus arctos (assembly GCF_023065955.2). Lineage (NCBI taxonomy): Eukaryota > Metazoa > Chordata > Mammalia > Carnivora > Ursidae > Ursus > Ursus arctos. The sequence goes on from NW_026623057.1 coordinate 1,573,094, forward strand.
ACCACCTGGGCCACTAGGGGCGCTGTCTCTCATTCAGGGCTGGAGAAGGGGCAGGGCCCTCAGAGCCCCCGCGGACCTTCGATGGCCCCCCGCCCCAAAGCGCTTGGGCCCACCTTCCCACTCCTCAGCGCCCTTAGCTCGGCCTGCCCCTCCGCTCGCTGCACATCCAGCAGATCGGGCTTGCCGGACTCCTGGGGGCTAACACGAGCTCTAGGTGGGCTCCTGAGGGGCCCCATCCATGGGGCCTGGCGCCCTAACGCCGGGGATTGGGAAGCTCCAAACCCCAGCACTGGACTCACCCTGCAGCCCACCGCCACCTGGGCCGTAGGGGCGCCACCGGTCATTCAGGGCGGGAGAACGGGTAGGGCCCTCCGAGTCCCCGGCGAGCTTCGAAGGCCCCGTGCTCCAAAACACTTGGGCCCTCGCTCCGTCTCTCCAGCGCCCTCCCCTCCGCCCCACCCCCCGCTCGCCACACCGCCGGTGGATCCTGCCTGCCGGTGTCCTGAGGGCTAATCCTAAACCTAGGTGGGCCCCTGAAGAGCCCCTCCCAAGGGGCCTGGCACCGCAACTCCAGGCATTGGGGACCCCCAGCCCCAGGGCAAGACTAATACTGCTGCCCCTCCACCACCTGGGCACTAGGGGCGCTGCCGCTCATTCAGGGCTGGAGAAGGGGCAGGGCCCTCTGAGCCCCCGCCTACCTTTGATGGCCCCCCGCCCCAAAGCGCTTGGGCCCACGTTCCCACCAGTCAGCGCCCTCACCTCAAGCGGACCCTCCGCTCGAAAGACAGCAGGCGGATTGGACCTGCCGGCCACCTGGGGGTAACCTTAACCCTAGGGCGGTCCCCGAGGGGCCCCTCCCAAGGGGCCTTGCGCAGCCACGCCGGGGATCCTGGACGTCTTAGCCCCAGGGCCGTACTCACCCTGCAGCCCCCTGGCACCCCGGCTGCTAGGGGCACCGCCGGTCATTCAGGCGGGAGAAGGGGCAGGGCCCTCCTATCCCCGACCTCCTTCGAAGGCCCCCGCGCCAAAACCTGTGGGCCCACGGTCCCGCTCTCCAGCTCCCTCCCCTCGGCCCGCCCCACCGCGAGCCACACAGCCAGGGGATTGGGCCTGAAGGCCTCCTGGGGGCTAACCCAAACCCTAGGTGGGTCCCCGAGGGGCCCATCCCAAGGGGCTTGGCGCCCCAACGCCGGCTTTTGGGAACCTCCAAACCCCAGCGCTGGACTCACCCTGCAGCCCCCCGCCACCCGAGCCGCTAGGGGCGCCCCCAGTCATTCTGGCCGGAGAAGGGGCAGGGCCCTCCGAGCCCCCGCCGACCTTCGATGGCCCCCCCCGCCCCAAAGGGCTTGGGCCCACGTTCCCACTAGTCAGCGCCCTCACCTCAACCCGCCCCTCCGCTCGAAACACAGCAGGCGGATTGGACCTGCCGGACTCCTGGGGGCGAATCTGAACCCTAGGTGGGTCCCCGAGGGGCCCATCCCAAGGGACTTGGCGACCCAACGCCGGGGATTGGGAACCACGGAACCCCAGCGGTGGAATCGCCCTGCAGCCCCCCACCACTCCGGCCGCTAGGGGCGCCTCCGGTCATTCAGGCGGGAGAAGGAGCAGGGCCCTCCTAGCCCCTGATGACCTTCGAAGGCCCCCGCGCCAAAACGGTTGGGCCCACGCTCCCACTCCTCAGCACCCTCAGCTCGGCCTACCCCTCTGCTCGCCGCACATCCAGCAGGTCGGGCTTGCTGGCCTCCCGGGGGCTAACACTAACACTAGGTGGGCTCCTGAGGGGAACCACCCAAGGGGCCTGGCGCCTCAACGCTGGAGATTGGGTACCCGAGACGCAGCGCCGGACTCACCCTGCAGCCCCCCGCCACCTGGGCCGCTAGGGCGCCCGCCGATCATTCAGGGCGTGAGAACGGGCAGGGCCCTCTGTGCCCCAGGCAACCTTCGAAGACCCCCCCCCTCCAAAATGTTTGGGCCCAGGCTCCAGCTCGCCAGTGCCCTCACTCCACCCGCCCCTCCACTCGCTGCACAGCGGGCATTTCGGGCCTGCCGGCATCCTTCTTGCTAACCCTAACCCTAGGTCAGTTCCCGAGAGGCCCCTGACAAGGGGCCTGGGGCTGTAACGCTGGGGATTGGGGACCCCCGAGCCCCAGGGCCAGACTACCACTGCTGCCGTCCACCACCTGGGCCACTAGGGGCGCTGTCTCTCATTCAGGGCTGGAGAAGGGACAGGGACCTCCGAGCCCCCGCGGACCTTCGATGGCCCCCCGCCCCAAAGCGCTTGGGCCCACCTTCCCACTCCTCAGCGCCCTCAGCTCGGCCTGCCCCTCCGCTCGCTGCACATCCAGCAGATCGGGCTTGCCGGACTCCTGGGGGCTAACCCGAGCTCTAGGTGGGCTCCTGAGGGGCCCCATCCATGGGGCCTGGCGCCCTAACGCCGGGGATTGGGAACCTCCGAACCCCAGCACTGGACTCACCCTGCAGCCCACCGCCACCTGGGCCGTAGGGGCGCCACCGGTCATTCAGGCCTGGAGGACGGGTAGGGCCCTCCGAGTCCCTGGCTAGCTTCGAAGGCCCCCGCGCCAAAACCTGTGGGGAGGGGTCCCGCTTGCCAGCTCCCTCCCCCTCGGCCCGCCCCACAGCGAGTCACACAGCCAGGGGATTGGTCCTGAAGGCCTCCTGGGGGCTAACCCAAACCCTAGGTGGGTCCCCGAGGGGTCCCTCCCAAGGGGCTTGGCGACCCAACGCCTGGGTTGGGAACCACCGATCCCCAGCGGTGGAATCGCTCTGCAGCCCCCCACCACTCCGGCCGCTAGGGGCGCCGCCGGTCATTCAGGCGGGAGAAGGAGCAGGGCCCTCCTAGCCCCTGATGAACTTCGAAGGCCCCCGCGCCAAAACGGTTGGGCCCACGCTCCCACTCCTCAGCACCCTCAGCTCGGCCTACCCCTCTGCTCACCGCACATCCAGCAGGTCGGGCTTGCCGGCCTCCCGGGGGCTAACACTAACTCTAGGTGGGCTCCTGAGGGGCCCCACCCAAGGGGCCTGGCGCCTCAAGGCCGGAGATTGGGAACCCAAGACGTAGCGCCGGACTCAGCCTGCAGCCCACCGCCACCTGGGCCGCTAGGGCGCCCGCCGATCATTCCGGGAGTGAGAACGGGCAGGGCACTCTATGCCCCAGGCAACCTTCGAAGGCCCCCCCCTCCCCGGTCCAAAATGTTTGGGCCCAGGCTCCAGCTCGCCAGTGCCCTCACTCCGCCCGCCCCTCCACTCGCTGCACAGCGGGCATTTCGGGCCTGCCGGCATCCTTCTTGCTAACCCTAACCCTAGGTCAGTCCCCGAGAGGCCCCTGAGAAGGGGCCTGGGGCTGCAACGCTGGGGATTGGGGACCCCCGAACCCCAGGGCCAGACTACCACTGCTGCCATCCACCACCTGGGCCACTAGGGGCGCTGTCTCTCATTCAGGGCTGGAGAAGGGGCAGGGCCCTCCAAGCTCCCGCGGACCTTCGATGGCCCCCCGCCCCAAAGCGTTTGGGCCCACGTTCCAACTCCTCAGCGCCCTCAGGTCGGCCTGCCCCTCCGCTCGCTGCACATCCAGCAGATCGGGCTTGCCGGACTCCTGCGGGCTAACCCGAACTCTAGGTGGCATCCTGAGGGGCCCCATCCAAGGGGCCTGGCGCCCTAACACCGGGGATTGGGAAGCTCCAAACCCCAGCACTGGACTCACCCTGCAGCCCACCGCCACCTGGGCCGTAGGGGCGCCACCGGTCATTCAGGGCGGGAGAACGGGTAGGGCCCTCCGAGTCCCCGGCGAGCTTCGAAGGCCCCGTGCGCCAAAACACTTGGGCCCTCGCTCCGTCTCTCCAGCGCCCTCCCCTCCGCCCCACCCCCCGCTCGCCACACCACCGGTGGATCCTGCCTGCCGGCGTCCTGAGGGCTAATCCTAAACCTAGGTGGGCCCCCGAGGAGCCCCTCCCAAGGGGCCTGGCACCGCAACTCCAGGCATTTGGGGACCCCCAGCCCCAGGGCAAGACTAACACTGCTGCCCCTCCACCACCTGGGCACTAGGGGCGCTGCCGCTCATTCAGGGCTGGAGAAGGGGTAAGGCCCTCTGAGCCCTCGCCGACATTTGATGGCCACCAGCCCCAAAGCGCTTGGGCCCACGTTCCCACCAGTCAGCGCCCTCATCTCAAGCGGACCCTCCGCTCGAAAGACAGCAGGCGGATCGGACCTACCGGCCACCTGGGGGTAACCTTAACCCTAGGGCGGTCCCCGAGGGGCCCCTCCCAAGGGGTCTTGGGCAGCCACGCCGGGGATCCTGGACGTCTTAGCCCCAGGGCCGTACTCACCCTGCAGCCCCCTGGCACCCCGGCTGCTAGGGGCACCGCCGGTCATTCAGGCGTGAGAAGGGGCAGGGCCCTCCTATCCCCGACCTCCTTCGAAGGCCCCCGCACCAAAACCTGTGGGCCCACGGTCCCGCTCTCCAGCTCCCTCCCCTCGGCCCGCCCCACCGCGAGCCACACAGCCAGTGGATAGGGCGTGAAGGCCTCCTGGGGGCTAACCCAAACCATAGGTGGGTCCCCGAAGGGCCCATCTCAAGGGGCTTGGCGCCCCAACGCCGGGGATTGGGAACCCCTGAGTCCCAGCGCCGGACTCAACCCTGCCGCCCCACCGCGACGCGGGCTGGTACGGGCGCCGCCGGTCATTCAGGGTGGGAGAAGGGTCAGGGTCTCCGAGCCCCGGCGGATTTCGAAGGCCCCAGCACAAAAACGCTTGAGCCCAAGCTCCCCTCTGCCAGGGCCCTCACCCTAGCCAGCCCTACGCTCTCCGCACAGCCGGCGGATCGGGCCTGCCGGTCTCCAGGGGGCTAACCCTAACCCTAGGTCGGCCCCCTAGGGGCCCCTCCCAAGGGGCCTGCTGCCGCAACGCCGGGGATGGGGGACCCCCAAGCCCCAGCGCTGGATTCACCCTGCCGCCACACTGCCAACCGGGCCTCAAGGGGCGCCGCCGGTCATCCAGGGAGGGAGAAGGGCAGGGCCCTCCGAACCCCCGGCGACCTTCGAAGGCCACCAGCTCAAAAGAGCTTGGACCCACGCTCCTACTCAACAGCGCTCTCACCTCTGTGCGCCCCTCCACTCAAGGCACAGCCAGCGGATCAGGCCTGCCAGACTCCTAGGGCCTAACTGTAACCCGAGGTCGGCCCCAGAGAGGTGCCTCCCAAGGGACCTGCCGCCGCAGCGCCAGGAATTGGGGACCCCCGAGCGCCAGAGCTGGACTCACCCTGCACCCCTGTCGCCACCTGCCCCTCTAGGGGTGCCGCCACTCATTCAGGATGAGAGAAGGAGCAGGGTCCTCCGACCCTGTTGACCTTCGAAGGCCACCCGGGCCAAAACACTGGGTTCCATGCTCTCCGCTCGCCAGTGCGCTCAACTCCGGCTGTTCCTCCGCTCACCGCACACCCAGCGGATCGGGCTAGCCGGCCTCCTGGGTACTAACCCTAACGCTAGGATGGGCCCAGAGGGGCCCCTCCGAAGGCGCCTGGCGCCGCAACGCCTGGGTTGGGGTCCCCCAAGCCCTAGTTCCAGACTCACCCTGCCGCCAGGCCTCCACCCAGGTCGCTAGGGGCGCCGCCGGTATTTCAGTACCGGATAACGTGCAGGGACCTCCAAGTCCCCGGAGACCTTCGAGGTCCCCCCGCGCCAAAACACTTGGGCCCTCGCTCCCGCTCGCCAGCGCCCTCAACTCGGGCCGTTCCTCTGCTCACCCCACACCCAGCGGATCGAGCTAGCCGGCTTCCTGGCGGCTAACACTAACCCTAGGTCAGCCCCCGAGGGGCCCATCCCAAGGCGCCTGGCGCCGCCACGCCGGAGATTGGGGTCCCCCATGCCTCAGCACCGGACTCACCCTGCTACCCCGCCTCCACCCAGGCCTCTAGGTGCTCCCCTGGTCTTTCAGGGCAGGAGAACGTGCCGGGCCCTCCGAGCCCCCGGAGAACTTCGAAGGCTCCCCCGCCAAAACGCTTGGACCATGCTAATGCTTCCCAGCGCCCTCACCTTGGCCCGCCCCTCCGCTCGCCACATACCCAGTGGATGGGGCCTCCTGACCTCCTTGGGGCGAAACCTACCCCTAGGTCCTTCCTGGAGGGGCCCATCCCAAGGGGCCTGGCGCCACAAGCACGGGGATTGGGGACCCCCGAGCCCCAGCGCCGGACTCACCATGCCGCCCCGCCTCCATCCCAGCCGCTAAGGGCGCCACCGGTCATTCAAGGCGGGAGAACGGACAGGACCCTACGAGCCCCCGGCGACCTTTGAAGGCCCCCCGCAGTAAAAGACCTGGGCACACGGTCCCACTCACCAGTTCCCTCACCTCGGCCCGCCCCTCCCCTCGCTGCACAGGCGGCAGATCGGGCCTGCTGTCCTCCTGTGGGCTAACCCTAACCCTAGGTCGGCCCCCTAGGGGCCCCTCCCAAGGGGCAAGGCGCCGCAATGCTGGGAATTCAGGACCCCCGAGCCGCAAAGCCAGACTCACCCTGCCGCCCCGCCGTCACCCGGGCCGTTGGCGGCGCCTCCGGTCATTCAGGGCGGGAGAACCGGCAGGGGGCTCCGAACCCCTGGAGACATTCGAAGGACCCCCGCGCCAAAACGCTTGGGCCCACGCTTCCACTCGCCAGCGCCCTCACCTCGGCTGGCCCCTCCGCTTGCCGCACATCCAGCGGAAAGGGCCTGCAGGCCTCCAGGAGGTAACCCTAACGCTAGGTCGGCCCCCGAAGAGCCTCTCCCAAGGGGCCTGGCACCGCAACGCCGGGGATTGGGGACCCCTGAGCCCAAGCGCCGGACTCACCCTGCCCTCCCACCGCCACCTGGGCCGCTAGGGGTGCCGCCGTTCATTCAGGTGGGAGGAGGAACAGAGCCCTCCGAGCCCCCATTGACCTTCTAAGGCCACCCGCGCCAAAACGCTGGGGTCCACGCTACCGCTCGCCATCGCCCTCACCTCGGCCCGCCCTGCCACTCACCGCACAGCCGGCGGAGAGAGCCTGTGGGGCTCCTAGGGGCTAACCCTACCCTAGGTCCGCCCACGAGGGGCCCCACCCAAGGCGCTTGGCGCCGCAATGCTGGGGATTGGGGTCCCCCAAGCCCCAGCGCCGGACTTACCCTGCCGCCCTGCCATCACCCGGGGCTGCTAAGGACTCCGCCGGTCATTCAGGGCGGGAGAAAGGGCAGGGCCCTCCGAGTCCACGGCGACCTTTGAGGCCTTCGCACGAAAAAGCCTCAGCCCACGCTCCCGCTCGCCAGCGCCCTCACCTCAGCCCGCCCCTCTGCTCGCCGCAGAGCCAGTGGATTGGGCCTCCCGGCCTCCTTGGGGATAAACCTCACCCAAGGTCGGCCCCCGAGGGGCCCCTCCCAAGGGACCTGGCGCCGCAACGCCGGGGATTGGGAACCCCCGAGCCCCAGCTTCCGACTCACCATGCTCCCCCCGCCGGCACCTGGGCCGTTAGGGGCGCCGCCGGTCATTCAGGGCGGGAGACTGGGCAGGGCTTCCTGAGCCCCCGGCCACATTCGAAGGGCCCCCGCACCAAAACTCATGGGCCCACGCGCCTGCTGGCCAATGCCCTCACCTAGTTCCGCCGCTCCGCTCGCTGCACAGGTGGCGGATCGGGCCTGCCGGCCTCCTGGGGGTTAACCCTATCCATCGGTCGGCCCCCGAAAGGCCCCTCCCAAGGGGCCTGGCGTCGCAACGCCGGGGATTGGGGACCCCCGAGCCCCAGTGCCGGACTCACCCTGCCGCCTCACCGCCACGCGGGCTGGTATGGGCGCCGCCGGCCATTCAGGGTGGGAGAAGGGTCAGGGTCTCCGAGCCCAGGCGGATTTCGAAGGCCCCAGCACAAAAACGCTTGAGCCCACGCTCCCCTCTGCCAGGGCCCTCACCCTAGCCAGCCCCTCCGCTCTCCGCACAGCCGGCGGATCGGGACTGCTGGTCTCCTGGGGGCTAACCATAACCCTAGGTCGGTCCGCTAGTGGCGCCTCCCAAGGGGCCTGGCGCCGCAACACCGGGGATTGGGGAACCCCGAGCCCAGCGCTGGACTCACCCTGCTGCACCGCAGCCACCAGGGCTACTAGGGGCGCCGCCCGTCATTCAGGGCGGGAAACGGGCAGGGTCCTCCGAGGCCCCTGCAACCTTCCTAAGGCCCCCGCGCCAAAACGCTTGGGCCCACGCTACCGCTCGCCGGCGCCCTCACCTCGGCCCGCCCCTCCGCTACCCACACAGCCGGCGGATCGGGCCTGCCGATCTCCAGGGGGCTAACCCTAACCCTAGGTCGGCCCCCTAGGGGCCCCTCCCAAGGGGCCTGGTGCCGCAACGCCAGGGATGGGGGACCCCCAAGCCCCAGCGCTGGATTCACCCTGCGGTCACACTGCCAACCGGGCCTCAAGGGGCGCCGCCAGTCATCCAGGGAGGGAGAAGGGCAGGGCCCTCCGAGCCCCTGGCGACCTTCGAAGGTCACCAGCTCCAAAGAGCTTGGACCCACGCTCCTACTCAACAGCGCTCTCACCTCTGCGCGCCCCTCCACTCAAGGCACAGCCAGCGGATCAGGCCTGCCAGACTCCTAGGGCCTAACTGTAACCCGAGGTCGGCCCCAGAGGGGCGCCTCCCAAGGGAACTGCCGCCGCAGCGCCAGGAATTGGGGACCCCCGAGCGCCAGAGTTGGACTCACCCTGCACCCTTGTCGCCACCTGCCCCTCTAGGGGTGCCGCCACTCATTCAGGATGAGAGAAGGAGCAGGGTCCTCCGACCCTGTTGACCTTCGAAGGCCACCCGGGCCAAAACACTGGGTTCCATGCTCTCGCTCGCCAGTGCGCTCAACTCCGGCTGTTCCTCCGCTCACCACACACCCAGCGGATCGGGCTAGCCGGCCTCCTGGGTACTAACCCTAACGCTAGGATGGGCCCAGAGGGGCCCCTCCGAAGGCGCCTGGTGCCGCAAAGCCTGGGTTGGAGTCCCCCAAGCCCTAGTTCCAGACTCACCCTGCCGCCAGGCCTCCACCCAGGCCGCGAGGGGCACCGCCGGTATTTCAGTACGGGAGAACATGCAGGGCCCTCCGAGCCCCCAGCGACCTTCGAAGGCCCCCGCGCCAAAACGCTTGGGCCCACGCTCCCGCTCCCCAGGGCCCTCACCTCGGCCCGCCCCTCCGCTCACCGCACAGCTGGTGGGTTTGGCCTCCCGGCCTCCTTGGGGCTAAACCTAACCCTAGGTCTGCCCCCGAGGGGGCCCTCCCAAGGGGCCTGGTGCCGCAACGCCGGGGACTGGGGACCCCGAGCCCCAGGGCTGGACTCACCCTGCCACCCCCCCGTCACCCGGGCTGCTAAGTCACCACCGTTCATTCAGGCGGGAGAATGATCAGGGCCCTCCGAAACCCCAGCAACATTCGAAGGCAAACCGGGGCAAAATGCTGGGTTCCATGCTCCCGCACGCCAGCCCCCTCAATTCTGGCCATCCCTCCGCTCACTGCACACCCAGCGGATCGGGCTAACCGGCCTCCTGGGGGCTCACCCTAACCCTAGGTCGGCCCCCGAGGGGCCCCTCCCAAGGCGCCTGGTGCTGTAACGCCGGGGTTGGGGTCCCCCAAGCCCTAGTTCCAGACTCACCCTGCCGCCAGGCCTCCACCCAGGTCGCTAGGGGCGCCGCCGGTATTTCAGTACCGGATAACATGCAGGGACCTCCAAGTCCCCGGAGACCTTCGAGGTCCCCCCGCGCCAAAACACTTGGGCCCTCGCTCCCGCTCGCCAGCGCCCTCAACTCGGGCCGTTCCTCTGCTCACCCCACACCCAGCGGATCGAGCTAGCCGGCTTCCTGGCGGCTAACACTAACCCTAGGTCGGCCCCCGAGGGGCCCATCCCAAGGCGCCTGGCGCCGCCATGCCGGGGATTGGGGTCCCCCATGCCCCAGCACCGGACTCACCCTGCTACCCCGCCTCCACCCAGGCCTCTAGGTGCTCCCCCGGTCTTTCAGGGCAGGAGAACGTGCCGGGCCCTCCGAGCCCCCGGAGAACTTCGAAGGCCCCCCCGCCAAAACGCTTGGGACCATGCTAACGCTTCCCAGCGCCCTCACCTTGGCCCGCCCCTCCGCTCGCCACATACCCAGTGGATGGGGCCTCCTGACCTCCTTGGGGCGAAACCTACCCCTAGGTCCTTCCTGGAGGGGCCCATCCCAAGGGGCCTGGCGCCACAAGCACGGGGATTGGGGACCCCCGAGCCCCAGCGCCGGACTCACCATGCCGCCCCGCCTCCATCCCGGCCGCTAAGGGCGCCGCCGGTCATTCAAGGCGGGAGAACGGACAGGACCCTACGAGCCCCCGGCGACCTTTGAAGGCCCCCCGCAGTAAAAGACCTGGGCACACGGTCCCACTCACCAGTTCCCTCACCTCGGCCCGCCCCTCCCCTCGCTGCACAGGCGGCAGATCGGGCCTGCTGTCCTCCTGTGGGCTAACCCTAACCCTAGGTCGGCCCCCTAGGGGCCCCTCCCAAGGGGCAAGGCGCCGCAATGCTGGGAATTCAGGACCCCCGAGCCGCAAAGCCAGACTCACCCTGCCGCCCCGCCGTCACCCGGGCCGTTGGCGGCGCCTCCGGTCATTCAGGGCGGGAGAACCGGCAGGGGGCTCCGAACCCCTGGAGACATTCGAAGGACCCCCGCGCCAAAACGCTTGGGCCCACGCTTCCACTCGCCAGCGCCCTCACCTCGGCTGGCCCCTCCGCTTGCCGCACATCCAGCGGAAAGGGCCTGCAGGCCTCCAGGAGGTAACCCTAACGCTAGGTCGGCCCCCGAAGAGCCTCTCCCAAGGGGCCTGGCACCGCAACGCCGGGGATTGGGGACCCCTGAGCCCAAGCGCCGGACTCACCCTGCCCTCCCACCGCCACCTGGGCCGCTAGGGGTGCCGCCGTTCATTCAGGTGGGAGGAGGAACAGAGCCCTCCGAGCCCCCATTGACCTTCTAAGGCCACCCGCGCCAAAACGCTGGGGTCCACGCTACCGCTCGCCATCGCCCTCACCTCGGCCCGCCCTGCCACTCACCGCACAGCCGGCGGAGAGAGCCTGTGGGGCTCCTAGGGGCTAACCCTACCCTAGGTCCGCCCACGAGGGGTCCCACCCAAGGCGCTTGGCGCCGCAATGCTGGGGATTGGGGTCCCCCAAGCCCTAGCGCCGGACTTACCCTGCCGCCCCGCCCCCCCCGGGCCGCTAGTAGCGCCGCTGGTCATTCAGGGCAGGAGAACGGGCAGGGTCCTCCGAGCCCCTGGTGACCTTCAAAGGCCCCCGCACCAAAACGCTTGGGCCCAGGCTCCTGCTCTTCAGCGCCCTCACCTCGGCCTGCCCCTCCGCTCGCCACACAGCTGGCAGATCGGGCCTGCCGGCCTCCTGGGGGCTAACCCTAACCCTAGCTCACCCTCGGAGGGGCTCATCCCAAGGTGCCTGGAGCGGCAATGCTGGGCATTGGAGACCCACGAGCCACAGTGCTGGACTCACCGTGCTGCCCCGCCGCCACACAGGCCGCTAGTGGCACCACCGGTCATTCAGGGCGGGAGAACGGGAAGGGCCCTTGGAGCCCCCGGCCTCTTTCGAAGGCCCCCCGCGCCAGAAAGCTTGCGCCCGCTCTCCCGGTAGCCAGTGCCCTCACCTCGGCCCGCCCCTCCGCTCGCCGCACAGCCGGCGGATAGGGCCCGCCAGCCTCCTGGGGGCTAACCCTATCCCTACGTCGGCCCCCGAGAGGCCCCTCCCAACGGGCCTGGCACCGCAACACCGGGGTTTGGGGACCGCTAGCCCCAGCATCCGACTCACCATGCTCCCCCGCCGGCAACTGAGCCGCTAGGGGCACCGCCGGACATTCAGTGCGGGAGAACGGGCAGGGCTTCTTGAGCCCCGGCGACCTTCGAAGGCCCCCCGCACCAAAACTCATGGGCCTACGCTACCTATCCTACTGCTCGCCAGCGCCCTCACCTCGGCCCTCCCCTCTGCTCACCGCACATAACCCTAGGTCAGCATCCGAGGGGCCCCTGCGAAGGGGCCTGGTGCCGCAACACCGGGGATTGGGAACCCCCCAACCCCAGCGACGGACTCACCCTGTCGCCCTGCCGCCACCCGGGCCCCAGGGGCGCCGCAGGTCATTCAGGGCGGGAAAACGGGCAGGGTCCTCCGATCCCCCGGCGACCTTCGAAGGCTTCCCGCGCCAAAACGCTTCGGCCAAGCTCCCGCTCGCCAGTGCCCTCACCTCGGCCCGCCCCTCCGCTCACCGCACAGCCGGCCAATCGGGCCTGCCGGCCTCCTTTGGGCTAACGATAACCCTAGCTCGGCCCCCGAGGGACCCCTCCCAAGGGACCTGGCAATGCCACGCCGGGTATTGGGGACCCCCGAGCCCGAGCTCCGGACTCACCCTGCCTCCCCGCCGCCACCCTGGCCGCTAGGGAGCCGCCGGGCATTCAGGGTGGGAGAACTTGCTGGGCCCTCCGAGCCCCCGGTGAGCTTCGAAGGCCCCCCATGCCAAAACGCTTGGGCCCACGCTCCCGCTTGCCAGCGCATTAACGTCGGCCCACCCCTCCGCTCGCTGCACAGCCGGCGGATTGGGCCCGCCGGCCTCCTTTGGGCTAACACTCACCATATGTCGGCCCCCGAGGGACCCCTCCCAAGTGCCTGGAGCCACCGCGCCGGGGATCGGGGACCACTGAGCCCCAGCTCCAGACTCATCCTGCCCCACACGCCGCCACCCTGGCCGCTAGGGGCGCCACCGGTCATTTAGGGTGTGAGAATGGGCAGGGCCCTCCAAGCCCCCAGCGACAATCCAAGGCCCCCCGTGCCAAAACGCCTGGGCCCACGCTCCCCCTCGCCAGCGCCCTCACCTCGGCCGCCCCTCTGCTCGCCGCACAGCCGGCGGTTCGGGCCTGCCGGCCTCCTTTGGGCTAACCCTAAACCTAGGTCGGCCCCAGAGGAGCCCCTCCCAAGGGGCCTGGCGCCGCCACGCTGGGGATTGGGGACACCCGAACCCCACCGCCGGACGCACTCTGCCGCTCCTCACCACCCGGCCCGCTAGGGGCGCCGTCCTCATTCAGGGCGTTAGAACGGGCAGGGCCCCCCGAGCCCCCGGCGACCTTCGAAGGTCCCCCGCGACAAAACGCTTGGGGCCATGCTCCCGCTCGCCAGCGCCCTCACCTCGGCTAGCCCCTCCGCATGTGGCAGAGCCGGCGGATCGGGCCTGCCAGCCTCCTGGGGGCTAACCCGAACCCTAGGTCGGCCCCCAAGGGGCCCCTCCCAAGGGGCCTATCGCTACAATGCCTGGGATTGGTGACCCCCGAGTCCCAGCGCTGGACTCACCGTGCCGCCCCGCCGCCACCCGGGCCGGTAGGAGAGCTGTCGGTCATTCAGGGCAGAACAACGGACAGGGCCCTCGGAGCCCCCAGCGCCGTTTGAAGGCCCTCCGCGCCAAAACCCTTGGGCCCACGCTCCCGCTCGCCAGCACCATCACTTCAGCCCACCCTCCGCTCCCTGCACAGCCGGCGGATTGGGCCTGACGGTCTCCTGGGGGCTAACCCTAACCCTAGCTCGATCCCTCGAGGGGCCCCTCCCAAGGGGCCTGGTGCCGCAACGCCAGGGATTCGGGACCCACAAGCCCCAGCGCCAGACTCACCCTCCCGCCCCGCTGCCACCCGGGCCTCTAGGGGCACCGCCGGTCATCCAGGGCGGGAGAACGGGCAGGGTCCTCCGAGCCCCTGGTGACCTTCAAAGGCCCCCGCACCAAAACGCTTGGGCCCACGCTCCTGCTCTTCAGCGCCCTCACCTCGGCCTGCCCCTCCGCTCGCCACACAGCTGGCAGATCGGGCCTGCCGGCCTCCTGGGGGCTAACCCTAACCCTAGCTCACCCTCGGAGGGGCTCATCCCAAGGTGCCTGGAGCGGCAATGCCGGGCATTGGAGACCCACGAGCCACAGTGCTGGACTCACCGTGCTGCCCCGCCGCCACACAGGCCGCTAGTGGCACCACCGGTCATTCAGGGCGGGAGAACGGGAAGGGCCCTTGGAGCCCCCGGCCTCTTTCGAAGGCCCCCCGCGCCAGAAAGCTTGCGCCCGCTCTCCCGGTAGCCAGTGCCCTCACCTCGGCCCGCCCCTCCGCTCGCCGCACAGCCGGCGGATAGGGCCCGCCAGCCTCCTGGGGGCTAACCCTATCCCTACGTCGGCCCCCGAGAGGCCCCTCCCAACGGGCCTGGCACCGCAACACCGGGGTTTGGGGACCGCTAGCCCCAGCATCCGACTCACCATGCTCCCCCGCCGGCAACTGAGCCGCTAGGGGCACCGCCGGACATTCAGTGCGGGAGAACGGGCAGGGCTTCTTGAGCCCCGGCGACCTTCGAAGGCCCCCCGCGCCAAAACTCAGGGGCCTACGCTACCGCTCGCCAGCGCCCTCACCTCGGCCCTCCCCTCTGCTCACCGCACAGCCGGTGGATTGGGCCTGCGGCCTCCTGGGGGCTAACCATAACCCTAGGTCAGCGTCCGAGGGGCCCCTGCGAAGGGGCCTGGTGCCGCAACACCGGGGATTGGGAACCCCCCAACCCCAGCGACGGACTCACCCTGTCGCCCTGCCGCCACCCGGGCCCCAGGGGCGCCGCAGGTCATTCAGGGCGGGAAAACGGGCAGGGTCCTCCGATCCCCCGGCGACCTTCGAAGGCTTCCCGCACCAAAACGCTTCGGCCAAGCTCCCGCTCGCCCGCGCCCTCACCTCGGCCCGCCCCTCCGCTCGCCGCACAGCTGGCACATCGGGCCTGCCGGCCTCCTGGGGGCTAACTGTAACCTTAGGTCGGCCCCCGAGGGGCCACTACCAAGGGTCTGCCCCCGCAACGCCGGGGATTGGGGACCCCCAAGCCCCAGTGCCGGACTCACCCTGCCGCCCCGCCCCCCCGGGCCGCTAGTAGCGCCGCTGGTCATTCAGGGCAGGAGAACGGGTTGGGCCCTCCGAACCCCCGATGACCTTCGAAGGCCCCCCGTGCCAAAACGCTTGGGTCCACATTCTTGCTCTCAAGCGCCCTCACCTGGGTCCACCCCTCCGCTCGCCTCACAGCCGGCGGATCGGGCCTGCTGGCCCCCTGGGGGCTAACAATAACCCTTGGTCGGCCCCCTAGAGCCCTTCCAAAGGGGTCTGGCGCCCCAACGCTGAGGATTGGGGACCCCCAAGCCCCAGCGCCCAAGTCACCCTAACACCCCTCCTCCACCCGGGCCGCTAGGGGAGCCGCCGGTCATTCAGGGCAGAAGAACGTACAGGGCCCTCCAAGCCCCCAGCGACTTTCGAAGGACCCCCGCGCCAAAACGCCTGAGCCCACGCTCCCGCTCGCCAGCGGCCTCACCTCCGCCCGCCTCTCCGCTTGCCGCAGAGCTGGCGGATCGGGCTTCCGGCCTCCTGGGGGCTAAATCTAACCATAGGTCGGCCCCCTAGGGGCCCCAGCAAGGGGCCTAGAGCCGCAACACCGGGGATTGGAGAACCCCGAGCTCCAGCGCTGGACACAACCGGCTGCCCCGCTGCCACATGGGCCACTAGGGGCGCTGCCGGTCATTCAGGGCGGGACAACGGGCAGGGCCCTCAGAGCCTCTGGCGACATTCGAAGGCCCCCCGCGCCAAAACGCTTGGGCCCACGCTCCTGCTCACAAGCGCCCTCACCTCGGCCTGCCCCTCTGCTCACCACACAGCCGGTGCTGCCGGCCTCCTCGGAGCCAACCCTAACCCTAGGTGAGTCCCCGAGGGGCCCCTCCCAAGGGGCATGGCGCCAAAACGCCGGGGATTGGGAACCCCTGAGTCCCAGCGCCCGACTCACCCTACCGCCCCTCCTCCACCAGGGCTTTTAGGGGAGCCGCCCGTCATTCAGGGCGGGAGAACGGGCAGGGCCGTCCGAACCCCTGGCGACATTCGAAGGACCCCCGCGCCAAAATGACTGGGCCCACTCTCCAGATTGCCAGCGGCCTCACCTCCGACCACCCCTCCACTCACCGCAGAGCTGGCGGATCGGGCCTGCGGGCCTCCTGGGGGCTAAGCCTAACCATATGTCGGCCCCCGAGGGGCCCCTAGCAAGGGGCCTGGAGTCGTAACGCCGGGGATTGGGGACCCCTGAACCCCAGTGCCGGACTCACCCGGCCGCCCCGCTGCCACCTGCACCACTAGGAGCGCCACCGGTCATTCAGTGCGGGAGAACGGGCAGGGTCCTCCGATCCCCCCACCACCTTCGAAGGGCCCCCCGCACCAAAACACTTGACCCACGCTCCCGCTAGCCAGCGCCCTCACCTCGGCCCGCCCCTCCGCTCGCCGCACAGCCGTAGGATCGGGCCTGTCAGCCCCCTGGGTGTAACCCTATCCCTAGGTCTGCCCCCACGGTGGTCCCCTCCCAAGGGGCCTGGCATCGCAATGCCGGGGATTGGGGACCCCCGAGCACCAGTGCTGGACTCTCCCTGCCACCCCACCACCACCCAGTCCGCTAGGGGCGCCGCCGGTCATTCAGTGCTGGAGAACAGGCAGGGCCCTCTGAGCCCCCGCGACCTTCGTAGGCCCCTCGCGCCAAAATGCTTGGGCCCACGCTCCCACTCGCCAGCGCCCTCTTCTCGGCCCGCCCCTCCACTCGATGAACAGCTAGCGGATCAGGCCTGCCTGTTTCCTGGGGGCTAACACTAACCCTAGGTCAGACCCCAAGGGGCCACTTCCAAAGGCCTGGTGCCACAACGCCGGGGATTGGTGACCCCCAAGCCTCAGCGCCGGAGTCACCCTTCCGCCCCACAGCTACCGGGCCAGTAGGGACGCCACCAGTCATTCAGAGCGGGAGAATGGGCAGGGCCCTCTGAGCCCCTGGCGACCTTTGAGGCCCCCCACGCCAAAACGCTTGGGCCCACGCTCCCGCTAGCAAGCGCCCTCACCTCGGTCCGCCCCCCCTCTCGCCGCACAGACAGCGGATTGGGCCTGCCAGCCTCCTGGGAACTAACCCTAACTCTAGGTCTGCTCACGAGGGGCCCCTCCCAAGGGGCCTGGCGATGCCACGCCGGGGATTGGGGACCCTCAAGCCCCAGCGCATTACTTACCCTGCCGCCCTGCCGCCACCCGGGCTGCTAGGGGCGCCACCGGTTATTTAGGGCGGGAGAACGGGCAGGGCCCTCCGAGCCCCCAGTGACCTTTGAAGGCCCCCCGTGACAAAACGCTTGGGCCTAGGCTCCTGCTCGCCAGCACCCTCTCCTCAGCCCGCCCCTCCGCTCGCCGCACAGCCGGCAGATCGGGACTGCCGGCCTCCTGGGGCTAACCCTAACCCTAGGTCGGCTCCCGAGGGGCCCATCCCAAGGGGCCTGGCGCCGCCACGCGGGTGATTGGGGACCCCCGAGCACCAGGGCTGAACTCACCCTGCCGCCCCGCTGCGACCCGGATCGCTAGGGGCACCGTCCTCATTCGGGGCTGGGGAACGGGCAGGGCCCTCTGAGCCCCCGGTGACCTTCGAAGACCCGACACGCCAAAACGCTTGGGCTCCCGCTCCCGCTCGCCAGCGCCCTCACCTCGCCCCGCCCCTCCGTTCTCTGCACAGCCGGCGGATCGGGCCCCGGCCTCCTTTGGGCTAACCTCAACCCTAGGTCGGCCCCCGAGGGACCCCTCCCAAGGGGCCAGGCGCCGCCACGCCGGGGCATTTGGACCCCTGAGCCCTACTCCAGACTCACCCTGCCGCCCCGCCGCCACCCGGGACGCTAGGGGCGCCACCGGTCACTCAGGGAGGGAGTACGGGCAGGGCCCTCCGAGCCCCCGATGACCTTCGAAGGCCCCCCGCACCAAAACGCTTGGGCCTAAGCTCCCGCTCGCCAGCGCCCTCACCTCGGCTCACCCCTCCCCTCGCCGCACAGCCGGCCAATCGGGCCTGCCGGCCTCCTTTGGGCTAACGATAACCCTAGCTCGGCCCCCGAGGGACCCCTCCCAAGGGACCTGGCAATGCCACGCCGGGTATTGGGGACCCCCGAGCCCGAGCTCCGGACTCACCCTGCCTCCCCGCCGCCACCCTGGCCGCTAGGGAGCCGCCGGGCATTCAGGGCGGGAGAACTTGCTGGGCCCTCCGAGCCCCCGGTGAGCTTCGAAGGCCCCCCATGCCAAAACGCTTGGGCCCACGCTCCCGCTTGCCAGCGCATTAACGTCGGCCCACCCCTCCGCTCGCTGCACAGCCGGCGGATTGGGCCCGCCGGCCTCCTTTGGGCTAACACTCACCATATGTCGGCCCCCGAGGGACCCCTCCCAAGTGCCTGGAGCCACCGCGCCGGGGATCGGGGACCACTGAGCCCCAGCTCCAGACTCATCCTGCCCACACGCCGCCACCCTGGCCGCTAGGGGCGCCACCGGTCATTTAGGGTGTGAGAATGGGCAGGGCCCTCCAAGCCCCCAGCGACAATCCAAGGCCCCCCGTGCCAAAACGCCTGGGCCCACGCTCCCCCTCGCCAGCGCCCTCACCTCGGCCGCCCCTCTGCTCGCCGCACAGCCGGCGGTTCGGGCCTGCCGGCCTCCTTTGGGCTAACCCTAAACCTAGGTCGGCCCCAGAGGAGCCCCTCCCAAGGGGCCTGGCGCCGCCACGCTGGGGATTGGGGACACCCGAACCCCACCGCCGGACGCACTCTGCCGCTCCTCACCACCCGGCCCGCTAGGGGCGCCGTCCTCATTCAGGGCGTTAGAACGGGCAGGGCCCCCCGAGCCCCCGGCGACCTTCGAAGGTCCCCCGCGACAAAACGCTTGGGGCCATGCTCCCGCTCGCCAGCGCCCTCACCTCGGCTAGCCCCTCCGCATGTGGCAGAGCCGGCGGATCGGGCCTGCCAGCCTCCTGGGGGCTAACCCGAACCCTAGGTCGGCCCCCAAGGGGCCCCTCCCAAGGGGCCTATCGCTACAATGCCTGGGATTGGTGACCCCCGAGTCCCAGCGCTGGACTCACCGTGCCGCCCCGCCGCCACCCGGGCCGGTAGGAGAGCTGTCGGTCATTCAGGGCAGAACAACGGACAGGGCCCTCGGAGCCCCCAGCGCCGTTTGAAGGCCCTCCGCGCCAAAACCCTTGGGCCCACGCTCCCGCTCGCCAGCACCATCACTTCAGCCCACCCTCCGCTCCCTGCACAGCCGGCGGATTGGGCCTGACGGTCTCCTGGGGGCTAACCCTAACCCTAGCTCGATCCCTCGAGGGGCCCCTCCCAAGGGGCCTGGTGCCGCAACGCCAGGGATTCGGGACCCACAAGCCCCAGCGCCAGACTCACCCTCCCGCCCCGCTGCCACCCGGGCCTCTAGGGGCACCGCCGGTCATCCAGGGCGGGAGAACGGGCAGGGTCCTCCGAGCCCCTGGTGACCTTCAAAGGCCCCCGCACCAAAACGCTTGGGCCCACGCTCCTGCTCTTCAGCGCCCTCACCTCGGCCTGCCCCTCCGCTCGCCACACAGCTGGCAGATCGGGCCTGCCGGCCTCCTGGGGGCTAACCCTAACCCTAGCTCACCCTCGGAGGGGCTCATCCCAAGGTGCCTGGAGCGGCAATGCCGGGCATTGGAGACCCACGAGCCACAGTGCTGGACTCACCGTGCTGCCCCGCCGCCACACAGGCCGCTAGTGGCACCACCGGTCATTCAGGGCGGGAGAACGGGAAGGGCCCTTGGAGCCCCCGGCCTCTTTCGAAGGCCCCCCGCGCCAGAAAGCTTGCGCCCGCTCTCCCGGTAGCCAGTGCCCTCACCTCGGCCCGCCCCTCCGCTCGCCGCACAGCCGGCGGATAGGGCCCGCCAGCCTCCTGGGGGCTAACCCTATCCCTACGTCGGCCCCCGAGAGGCCCCTCCCAACGGGCCTGGCACCGCAACACCGGGGTTTGGGGACCGCTAGCCCCAGCATCCGACTCACCATGCTCCCCCGCCGGCAACTGAGCCGCTAGGGGCACCGCCGGACATTCAGTGCGGGAGAACGGGCAGGGCTTCTTGAGCCCCGGCGACCTTCGAAGGCCCCCCGCGCCAAAACTCAGGGGCCTACGCTACCGCTCGCCAGCGCCCTCACCTCGGCCCTCCCCTCTGCTCACCGCACAGCCGGTGGATTGGGCCTGCGGCCTCCTGGGGGCTAACCATAACCCTAGGTCAGCGTCCGAGGGGCCCCTGCGAAGGGGCCTGGTGCCGCAACACCGGGGATTGGGAACCCCCCAACCCCAGCGACGGACTCACCCTGTCGCCCTGCCGCCACCCGGGCCCCAGGGGCGCCGCAGGTCATTCAGGGCGGGAAAACGGGCAGGGTCCTCCGATCCCCCGGCGACCTTCGAAGGCTTCCCGCACCAAAACGCTTCGGCCAAGCTCCCGCTCGCCCGCGCCCTCACCTCGGCCCGCCCCTCCGCTCGCCGCACAGCTGGCACATCGGGCCTGCCGGCCTCCTGGGGGCTAACTGTAACCTTAGGTCGGCCCCCGAGGGGCCACTACCAAGGGTCTGCCCCCGCAACGCCGGGGATTGGGGACCCCCAAGCCCCAGTGCCGGACTCACCCTGCCGCCCCGCCCCCCCGGGCCGCTAGTAGCGCCGCTGGTCATTCAGGGCAGGAGAACGGGTTGGGCCCTCCGAACCCCCGATGACCTTCGAAGGCCCCCCGTGCCAAAACGCTTGGGTCCACATTCTTGCTCTCAAGCGCCCTCACCTGGGTCCACCCCTCCGCTCGCCTCACAGCCGGCGGATCGGGCCTGCTGGCCCCCTGGGGGCTAACAATAACCCTTGGTCGGCCCCCTAGAGCCCTTCCAAAGGGGTCTGGCGCCCCAACGCTGAGGATTGGGGACCCCCAAGCCCCAGCGCCCAAGTCACCCTAACACCCCTCCTCCACCCGGGCCGCTAGGGGAGCCGCCGGTCATTCAGGGCAGAAGAACGTACAGGGCCCTCCAAGCCCCCAGCGACTTTCGAAGGACCCCCGCGCCAAAACGCCTGAGCCCACGCTCCCGCTCGCCAGCGGCCTCACCTCCGCCCGCCTCTCCGCTTGCCGCAGAGCTGGCGGATCGGGCTTCCGGCCTCCTGGGGGCTAAATCTAACCATAGGTCGGCCCCCTAGGGGCCCCAGCAAGGGGCCTAGAGCCGCAACACCGGGGATTGGAGAACCCCGAGCTCCAGCGCTGGACACAACCGGCTGCCCCGCTGCCACATGGGCCACTAGGGGCGCTGCCGGTCATTCAGGGCGGGACAACGGGCAGGGCCCTCAGAGCCTCTGGCGACATTCGAAGGCCCCCCGCGCCAAAACGCTTGGGCCCACGCTCCTGCTCACAAGCGCCCTCACCTCGGCCTGCCCCTCTGCTCACCACACAGCCGGTGCTGCCGGCCTCCTCGGAGCCAACCCTAACCCTAGGTGAGTCCCCGAGGGGCCCCTCCCAAGGGGCATGGCGCCAAAACGCCGGGGATTGGGAACCCCTGAGTCCCAGCGCCCGACTCACCCTACCGCCCCTCCTCCACCAGGGCTTTTAGGGGAGCCGCCCGTCATTCAGGGCGGGAGAACGGGCAGGGCCGTCCGAACCCCTGGCGACATTCGAAGGACCCCCGCGCCAAAATGACTGGGCCCACTCTCCAGATTGCCAGCGGCCTCACCTCCGACCACCCCTCCACTCACCGCAGAGCTGGCGGATCGGGCCTGCGGGCCTCCTGGGGGCTAAGCCTAACCATATGTCGGCCCCCGAGGGGCCCCTAGCAAGGGGCCTGGAGTCGTAACGCCGGGATTGGGGACCCTGAACCCCAGTGCCGGACTCACCCGGCCGCCCCCGCTGCCACCTGCACCACTAGGAGCGCCACCGGTCATTCAGTGCGGGAGAACGGGCAGGGTCCTCCGATCCCCCCACCACCTTCGAAGGGCCCCCCGCACCAAAACACTTGACCCACGCTCCCGCTAGCCAGCGCCCTCACCTCGGCCCGCCCCTCCGCTCGCCGCACAGCCGTAGGATCGGGCCTGTCAGCCCCCTGGGTGTAACCCTATCCCTAGGTCTGCCCCCACGGTGGTCCCCTCCCAAGGGGCCTGGCATCGCAATGCCGGGGATTGGGGACCCCCGAGCACCAGTGCTGGACTCTCCCTGCCACCCCACCACCACCCAGTCCGCTAGGGGCGCCGCCGGTCATTCAGTGCTGGAGAACAGGCAGGGCCCTCTGAGCCCCCGCGACCTTCGTAGGCCCCTCGCGCCAAAATGCTTGGGCCCACGCTCCCACTCGCCAGCGCCCTCTTCTCGGCCCGCCCCTCCACTCGATGAACAGCTAGCGGATCAGGCCTGCCTGTTTCCTGGGGGCTAACACTAACCCTAGGTCAGACCCCAAGGGGCCACTTCCAAAGGCCTGGTGCCACAACGCCGGGGATTGGTGACCCCCAAGCCTCAGCGCCGGAGTCACCCTTCCGCCCCACAGCTACCGGGCCAGTAGGGACGCCACCAGTCATTCAGAGCGGGAGAATGGGCAGGGCCCTCCGAGCCCCTGGCGACCTTTGAGGCCCCCCACGCCAAAACGCTTGGGCCCACGCTCCCGCTAGCAAGCGCCCTCACCTCGGTCCGCCCCCCCTCTCGCCGCACAGACAGCGGATTGGGCCTGCCAGCCTCCTGGGAACTAACCCTAACTCTAGGTCTGCTCACGAGGGGCCCCTCCCAAGGGGCCTGGCGATGCCACGCCGGGGATTGGGGACCCTCAAGCCCCAGCGCATTACTTACCCTGCCGCCCTGCCGCCACCCGGGCTGCTAGGGGCGCCACCGGTTATTTAGGGCGGGAGAACGGGCAGGGCCCTCCGAGCCCCCAGTGACCTTTGAAGGCCCCCCGTGACAAAACGCTTGGGCCTAGGCTCCTGCTCGCCAGCACCCTCTCCTCAGCCCGCCCCTCCGCTCGCCGCACAGCCGGCAGATCGGGACTGCCGGCCTCCTGGGGCTAACCCTAACCCTAGGTCGGCTCCCGAGGGGCCCATCCCAAGGGGCCTGGCGCCGCCACGCGGGTGATTGGGGACCCCCGAGCACCAGGGCTGAACTCACCCTGCCGCCCCGCTGCGACCCGGATCGCTAGGGGCACCGTCCTCATTCGGGGCTGGGGAACGGGCAGGGCCCTCTGAGCCCCCGGTGACCTTCGAAGGCCCGACACGCCAAAACGCTTGGGCTCCCGCTCCCGCTCGCCAGCGCCCTCACCTCGCCCCGCCCCTCCGTTCTCTGCACAGCCGGCGGATCGGGCCCCGGCCTCCTTTGGGCTAACCTCAACCCTAGGTCGGCCCCCGAGGGACCCCTCCCAAGGGGCCAGGCGCCGCCACGCCGGGGCATTTGGACCCCTGAGCCCTACTCCAGACTCACCCTGCCGCCCCGCCGCCACCCGGGACGCTAGGGGCGCCACCGGTCACTCAGGGAGGGAGTACGGGCAGGGCCCTCCGAGCCCCCGATGACCTTCGAAGGCCCCCCGCACCAAAACGCTTGGGCCTAAGCTCCCGCTCGCCAGCGCCCTCACCTCGGCTCACCCCTCCCCTCGCCGCACAGCCGGCCAATCGGGCCTGCCGGCCTCCTTTGGGCTAACGATAACCCTAGCTCGGCCCCCGAGGGACCCCTCCCAAGGGACCTGGCAATGCCACGCCGGGTATTGGGGACCCCCGAGCCCGAGCTCCGGACTCACCCTGCCTCCCCGCCGCCACCCTGGCCGCTAGGGAGCCGCCGGGCATTCAGGGCGGGAGAACTTGCTGGGCCCTCCGAGCCCCCGGTGAGCTTCGAAGGCCCCCCATGCCAAAACGCTTGGGCCCACGCTCCCGCTTGCCAGCGCATTAACGTCGGCCCACCCCTCCGCTCGCTGCACAGCCGGCGGATTGGGCCCGCCCGGCCTCCTTTGGGCTAACACTCACCATATGTCGGCCCCCGAGGGACCCCTCCCAAGTGCCTGGAGCCACCGCGCCGGGGATCGGGGACCACTGAGCCCCAGCTCCAGACTCATCCTGCCCACACGCCGCCACCCTGGCCGCTAGGGGCGCCACCGGTCATTTAGGGTGTGAGAATGGGCAGGGCCCTCCAAGCCCCCAGCGACAATCCAAGGCCCCCCGTGCCAAAACGCCTGGGCCCACGCTCCCCCTCGCCAGCGCCCTCACCTCGGCCGCCCCTCTGCTCGCCGCACAGCCGGCGGTTCGGGCCTGCCGGCCTCCTTTGGGCTAACCCTAAACCTAGGTCGGCCCCAGAGGAGCCCCTCCCAAGGGGCCTGGCGCCGCCACGCTGGGGATTGGGGACACCCGAACCCCACCGCCGGACGCACTCTGCCGCTCCTCACCACCCGGCCCGCTAGGGGCGCCGTCCTCATTCAGGGCGTTAGAACGGGCAGGGCCCCCGAGCCCCCGGCGACCTTCGAAGGTCCCCCGCGACAAAACGCTTGGGGCCATGCTCCCGCTCGCCAGCGCCCTCACCTCGGCTAGCCCCTCCGCATGTGGCAGAGCCGGCGGATCGGGCCTGCCAGCCTCCTGGGGGCTAACCCGAACCCTAGGTCGGCCCCCAAGGGGCCCTCCCAAGGGGCCTATCGCTACAATGCCTGGGATTGGTGACCCCCGAGTCCCAGCGCTGGACTCACCGTGCCGCCCCGCCGCCACCCGGGCGGGTAGGAGAGCTGTCGGTCATTCAGGGCAGAACAACGGACAGGGCCCTCGGAGCCCCCAGCGCCGTTTGAAGGCCCTCCGCGCCAAAACCCTTGGGCCCACGCTCCCGCTCGCCGAGCACCATCACTTCAGCCCACCCTCCGCTCCCTGCACAGCGGCGGATTGGGCCTGACGGTCTCCTGGGGGCTAACCCTAACCCTAGCTCGATCCCTCGAGGGGCCCCTCCCATGGGGCCTGGTGCCGCAACGCCAGGGATTCGGGACCACAAGCCCCAGCGCCAGACTCACCCTCCCGCCCCGCTGCCACCCGGGCCTCTAGGGGCACCGCCGGTCATCCAGGGCGGGAGAACGGGCAGGGTCCTCCGAGCCCCTGGTGACCTTCAAAGGCCCCCGCACCAAAACGCTTGGGCCCACGCTCCTGCTCTTCAGCGCCCTCACCTCGGCCTGCCCCTCCGCTCGCCACACAGCTGGCAGATCGGGCCTGCCGGCCTCCTGGGGGCTAACCCTAACCCTAGCTCACCCTCGGAGGGGCTCATCCCAAGGTGCCTGGAGCGGCAATGCCGGGCATTGGAGACCCACGAGCCACAGTGCTGGACTCACCGTGCTGCCCCGCCGCCACACAGGCCGCTAGTGGCACCACCGGTCATTCAGGGCGGGAGAACGGGAAGGGCCCTTGGAGCCCCCGGCCTCTTTCGAAGGCCCCCCCGCGCCAGAAAGCTTGCGCCCGCTCTCCCGGTAGCCAGTGCCCTCACCTCGGCCCGCCCCTCCGCTCGCCGCACAGCCGGCGGATAGGGCCCGCCAGCCTCCTGGGGGCTAACCCTATCCCTACGTCGGCCCCCGAGAGGCCCCTCCCAACGGGCCTGGCACCGCAACACCGGGGTTTGGGGACCGCTAGCCCCAGCATCCGACTCACCATGCTCCCCCGCCGGCAACTGAGCCGCTAGGGGCACCGCCGGACATTCAGTGCGGGAGAACGGGCAGGGCTTCTTGAGCCCCGGCGACCTTCGAAGGCCCCCCGCGCCAAAACTCAGGGGCCTACGCTACCGCTCGCCAGCGCCCTCACCTCGGCCCTCCCCTCTGCTCACCGCACAGCCGGTGGATTGGGCCTGCGGCCTCCTGGGGGCTAACCATAACCCTAGGTCAGCGTCCGAGGGGCCCCTGCGAAGGGGCCTGGTGCCGCAACACCGGGGATTGGGAACCCCCCAACCCCAGCGACGGACTCACCCTGTCGCCCTGCCGCCACCCGGGCCCCAGGGGCGCCGCAGGTCATTCAGGGGCGGGGAAAACGGGCAGGGTCCTCCGATCCCCCGGCGACCTTCGAAGGCTTCCCGCACCAAAACGCTTCGGCCAAGCTCCCGCTCGCCCGCGCCCTCACCTCGGCCCGCCCCTCCGCTCGCCGCACAGCTGGCACATCGGGCCTGCCGGCCTCCTGGGGGCTAACTGTAACCTTAGGTCGGCCCCCGAGGGGCCACTACCAAGGGTCTGCCCCCGCAACGCCGGGGATTGGGGACCCCCAAGCCCCAGTGCCAGACTCACCCTGCCGCCCCGCCCCCCCCGGGCCGCTAGTAGCGCCGCTGGTCATTCAGGGCAGGAGAACGGGTTGGGCCCTCCGAACCCCCGATGACCTTCGAAGGCCCCCCGTGCCATAAACGCTTGGGTCCACATTCTTGCTCTCAAGCGCCCTCACCTGGGTCCACCCCTCCGCTCGCCTCACAGCCGCGGATCGGCCTGCTGGCCCCCCTGGGGGCTAACAATAACCCTTGGTCGGCCCCCTAGAGCCCTTCCAAAGGGGTCTGGCGCCCCAACGCTGAGGATTGGGGACCCCCAAGCCCCAGCGCCCAAGTCACCCTAACACCCCTCCTCCACCCGGGCCGCTAGGGGAGCCGCCGGTCATTCAGGGCAGAAGAACGTACAGGGCCCTCCAAGCCCCCAGCGACTTTCGAAGGACCCCCGCGCCTAAAACGCCTGAGCCCACGCTCCCGCTCGCCAGCGGCCTCACCTCCGCCCGCCTCTCCGCTTGCCGCAGAGCTGGCGGATCGGGCTTCCGGCCTCCTGGGGGCTAAATCTAACCATAGGTCGGCCCCCTAGGGGCCCCAGCAAGGGGCCTAGAGCCGCAACACCGGGGATTGGAGAACCCCGAGCTCCAGCGCTGGACACAACCGGCTGCCCCGCTGCCACATGGGCCACTAGGGGCGCTGCCGGTCATTCAGGGCGGGACAACGGCAGGGCCCTCAGAGCCTCTGGCGACATTCGAAGGCCCCCCGCGCCAAAACGCTTGGGCCCACGCTCCTGCTCACAAGCGCCCTCACCTCGGCCTGCCCCTCTGCTCACCACACAGCCGGTGCTGCCGGCCTCCTCGGAGCCAACCCTAACCCTAGGTGAGTCCCCGAGGGGCCCTCCCAAGGGGCATGGCGCCAAAACGCCGGGGATTGGGAACCCCTGAGTCCCAGCGCCCGACTCACCCTACCGCCCCTCCCTCCACCAGGGCTTTTAGGGGAGCCGCCCGTCATTCAGGGCGGGAGAACGGGCAGGGCCGTCCGAACCCCTGGCGACATTCGAAGGACCCCCGCGCCAAAATGACTGGGCCCACTCTCCAGATGCCAGCGGGCCTCACCTCCGACCACCCCTCCACTCACCGCAGAGCTGGCGGATCGGGCCTGCGGGCCTCCTGGGGGCTAAGCCTAACCATATGTCGGCCCCACGAGGGGCCCCTAGCAAGGGGCCTGGAGTCGTAACGCCGGGGATTGGGGACCCCTGAACCCCAGTGCCGGACTCACCCGGCCGCCCCGCTGCCACCTGCACCACTAGGAGCGCCACC
This sequence comes from Ursus arctos, assembly GCF_023065955.2. Taxonomy (NCBI): domain Eukaryota; kingdom Metazoa; phylum Chordata; class Mammalia; order Carnivora; family Ursidae; genus Ursus; species Ursus arctos. The sequence goes on from NW_026623057.1 coordinate 1,600,482, forward strand.
GGTCATTCAGTGCGGGAGAACGGGCAGGGTCCTCCGATCCCCCCACCACCTTCGAAGGGCCCCCCGCACCAAAACACTTGACCCACGCTCCCGCTAGCCAGCGCCCTCACCTCGGCCCGCCCCTCCGCTCGCCGCACAGCCGTAGGATCGGGCCTGTCAGCCCCCTGGGTGTAACCCTATCCCTAGGTCTGCCCCCACGGTGGTCCCCTCCCAAGGGGCCTGGCATCGCAATGCCGGGGATTGGGGACCCCCGAGCACCAGTGCTGACTCTCCCTGCCACCCCACCACCACCCAGTCCGCTAGGGGCGCCGCCGGTCATTCAGTGCTGGAGAACAGGCAGGGCCCTCTGAGCCCCCGCGACCTTCGTAGGCCCCTCGCGCCAAAATGCTTGGGCCCACGCTCCCACTCGCCAGCGCCCTCTTCTCGGCCCGCCCCTCCACTCGATGACAGCTAGCGGATCAGGCCTGCCTGTTTCCTGGGGGCTAACACTAACCCTAGGTCAGACCCCAAGGGGCCACTTCCAAAGGCCTGGTGCCCACAACGCCGGGGATTGGTGACCCCCAAGCCTCAGCGCCGGAGTCACCCTTCCGCCCCACAGCTACCGGGCCAGTAGGGACGCCACCAGTCATTCAGAGCGGGAGAATGGGCAGGGCCCTCCGAGCCCCTGGCGACCTTTGAGGCCCCCCACGCCAAAACGCTTGGGCCCACGCTCCCGCTAGCAAGCGCCCTCACCTCGGTCCGCCCCCCCTCTCGCCGCACAGACAGCGGATTGGGCCTGCCAGCCTCCTGGGAACTAACCCTAACTCTAGGTCTGCTCACGAGGGGCCCCTCCCAAGGGGCCTGGCGATGCCACGCCGGGGGATTGGGGACCCTCAAGCCCCAGCGCATTACTTACCCTGCCGCCCTGCCGCCACACCCGGGCTGCTAGGGGCGCCACCGGTTATTTAGGGCGGGAGAAACGGGCAGGGCCCTCCGAGCCCCCAGTGACCTTTGAAGGCCCCCCGTGACAAAACGCTTGGGCCTAGGCTCCCTGCTCGCCAGCACCCTCTCCTCAGCCCGCCCCTCCGCTCGCCGCACAGCCGGCAGATCGGGACTGCCGGCCTCCTGGGGCTAACCCTAACCCTAGGTCGGCTCCCGAGGGGGCCCATCCCAAGGGGCCTGGCGCCGCCACGCGGGTGATTGGGGACCCCGAGCACCAGGGCTGAACTCACCCTGCCGCCCGCTGCGACCGGATCGCTAGGGGCACCGTTCCTCATTCGGGGCTGGGGGAACGGGCAGGGCCCTCTGAGCCCCCGGTGACCTTCGAAGGCCCGACACGCCAAAACGCTTGGGCTCCGCTCCCGCTCGCCAGCGCCCTCACCTCGCCCCGCCCCTCCGTTCTCTGCACAGCCGGCGGATCGGGCCCCGGCCTCCTTTGGGCTAACC